>NC_056740.1:61815064-61962564 GCF_019279795.1 Protopterus annectens | reverse complement strand
CACTACTCAGCTCTGACAAATGATTCTTAAAAAAAAAAAAAAACAAACAGTCTCATGAGACAGTGCAGAAATCCATCACTTATGTTAAAACAAAAGGTCTGCACCACAAATACTGGTCATTATAAATAGGTGAACTTATAATGAAAAAAATATTTTGCTTACATAGTCACAGGTTCATAGGTAAGTACTAGGTTAGCTGCCCTTGTGAGCTATTTTAAGCTTAACCAATTTCCATATTTGGCTACAGAATGGCCTTATCCACCCCATGGTCAATAATTTTATATTACCCCTAATGAGAATAACTGGATCATACCACAGATAACTTGAGATGATCACACATGGGATAAAGCATTTAAGAGCTACCTCTGTGGAGTAGTAGTACAGAGGGCAATCCTGGGGTAAATTTTCTGTTTCTCATCCATAGGTCTAAGTTGCACTTGAACATGTACAGTGATGAGCTTTGTTTTATGTGGATGGGGAGTCAGTTCGGTATCAGCAGTATCCAATGCAAGATATACCTGTTCTGCCAAACTGTTCTGTTGATGTTGAACAGGTCTAGATCCTTAGACCTTGATGTTGTAGAAGAGGTTTAGATCCCGAGACCAAGTATTTCTGATGTCATCTGGCTTGCTCATGTGCAGTAAATTCCTTAGCAATGGATCAGAGGATGCCCTGTACGTCAGACATCTTTTAGTGGACTATAGGATACACAGAGTATAATGACAGGGCTTTGACCATATATGACTTGTTGTTTAGGGCTTTTATCATTTTAGTAAGGTATTTCTGTGGGTGCTCTAGTTGTTGTATGCGTGTGGACAGATACATACCAATGAGGGCATTATATTTAATAATTGGCCTAATGAGGACTGAGTAAAGGGGGATTATGACATCCCTAGATCTAGACACAATACATTTGTTTAAAAGCCGTGCAATATAGAATGACTTTCTTACAACAACAGACACATACTGGTCAAGATAGGTCACTGTCCACATGTCAACTCTCAGGGTCATATTGTCAATGTGGTAGTTCCCTGGGGTAGATGAAACAATAATGCATTTTTTGACATTTAGTTTCAGTAGCACCAGTTATTTATTTGAGACAAACCTCCTGCAGGATGGTTAAGGCATTTAAGGATTCAATGACTGCTCCTAGGTGCAGTCATCTAAAAACTTACTCAGCCAGAGCCTTTTAGTATTGGCTTTTATGTCCGAAAAGTAGATGCTTAACAGGACAGGTTCCAGGACAGAACCCTGGGAGACCCTACTGATGACTGGTCTCTTTGGGGTAATAACTCTGCCTGTTTTGATTAGCTGCATTCTATCTGTGAGCCGGTAGGCAATCCAGTGGGCAACACAGGCATTTATTGCCAGTTTATTTAATTCTTCCACTACGTCTAAGTGTGGAATTGTGTCAAAAGCTATGGCCAGGTTGTGGTATGCTGTGTGTACTGTTTTGGCTTCATCCATTGCTTAGGTGACCTTTTCAAAAAAATCCACCTGGTTAATTGAGCATGACCTGCCCTTGATGAATCCGAACTGAGACTGGTCTAGTGTTTGGAGGTTCCCTATGTCCTGACTGAAATTCCATGATAAGTCTTTCCATGGCCTTGCATATGAGGCTGGTCAGACATATGTGTCTATGGAAGGTCCTCCCTTATGAGAGAAGGACTGTAATTGCGCTCCATTTCCTTGGTAAGAAACCTGTATGGAGGATGAGGTTAAACAGTGTGTTGTTCGGGTGTGTGGCTAAATTGCATCTCATGTTACTTAAGATGCATCCAGGGATAATGTCAGGACCAATAGATGCAATATTTTTAGCTTCTGATAGCACTTTTAGGACGTGGTTTTGTGTGACAGCTGGAGGCAAGCCAGCATCAGGTATAAATTGAGAGAATGTCAGAGGGGAGAGAAAAATAAAGTTAGAGCTAAATTTATTGGCCAGTAGGTTTGCTATATCTTCTGCCTCACTTTAGGTAACATAATTCACAATCAGCTCAGTGCAAAATGCCTTGTGGTTGTCTTTGGCTTGGTTAGCTATTTTACTCTCAAACTTGGCTTTGCTGGATTTTACTGAGCTCCTGAGCCATTTGTTTATTTCATTGACAAGGGTTCTAACATTATGGGAATTACTCTTCTTACATTTGGTCAAAATTATTTTCCTTTTATTATAAAGCCTGTTGATATTTATTTATTTTACATTTGTTAACTGGGGGGTGTCTGACTGAGCCGAAAAGGCCCTTTTTCAGCAGAGGCCTGGGGAGAAAAGCTCCACATTGAAAAATTACAGATACATTTAGACATGATCAGTATACACACAAATTACAATAGACATGTTTTTACAGTGGTATGCAGGACAGCAACAATTACAGTGGAGAAAACAAACAAGAAAATATTAATTTAAAAATGAAGGTAATTAACAGATTTGTTGTGTATAGCTTAAATTTGGAACATAGGTAGAATACATACATAGTACACAGGTACAGTACATACATTGTAACTTAGCCAGTGTTTGTGAGTAGGAGTGAAAACTATTATCAAGTACTCTAGGTTTAGTATGTGTACCTTATCTGTTTTCACTAGCCTGGGGAGCAGTCATGGCACTGCCAACTTTGCTTGAGATGTTGCCTAATGAGGTTTTTAAATGAGGATTTGGACGATATGTTTTGTATGCTAGTGGGGAGAGAGTTCCATTTTTTAGCCACTGAACTACTATATATTGTGTCTCCACAGCTACTGTACCTGTTGGTGACTTCTAGTAGCAGTTTGCTTGATGATCTAAGAGGCCTTTTGGCTGAGTGATGTTGTAGCAGGTTTTTGAGGGCAGGACACTTATTGGGGAGGTAAGAGATAGAATGACAGAGGCAGAGCTGATTGTAGGTTAGGAGGTTGGGCAGTTCAAGCCAGTGGAGCTGTCTCAAAGCAGTACAGTGATGAGTTCTATATGAGCAATTTGCAGCAAAGCGGGCAATTCTGTTATAGCAGGCTTCCATTTTGCTTACTTCAGTTTTGTTGAGATTAGTCAGAATGGGAGATGCATAGAGTAGGGTGGATAGAAGTTGGGGGCGAGCAATCGCTGATCTTGTGTTGTTGGTAAGAAATGGTTTGATACGGTAGAGTGATCCCAGTTTGGCATGTACTTTTTTAATAGTTAAGTTGAGATGACTATCAAATTTTAGGTGGGAGTCTATGGTTATTCCCAATAGCTTAGCCTGTGCCACTGGAGTGATTGGAGTAGCATTTGTGGAGTAGATAGTGAACTGACTGTTATCAGTGTTTTTGTTAGAACTGGTTATAATCATAAGCTGAGTTTTCTTTGCGTTGAGGATAAGTTGGGCTTTGGTACGGTAGTTTTCAACATCAGAGAATACTAGTTGAGTTGCTTGCAGGAGGGTGGGAATGTTTTGTGCAGCACAGATTAAGGTAGTATCATCTGCATACTGAATGACAGATGCATGCTGTGTGGAGGTATGGAGGTCATTTGTGAAGATTGTGAATAGTAGTGATCCTAAGATAGAACCCTGTGGGACTCCTATAGTTATGGGCAGCTGAGGAGAGAGAGAATTTTTCCATTTCACAGCTTGGTATCCATCAGTTAAGTAGCTTTGGAACCATGTAAGAGTGGAATTTTGATAGGTGATATTGGTTTGTTTAGCAGGATTTAGTTTGAGACTGTGTCAAATGCTTTGGACATATCCAAAGAAAGAGTTGACACCTGCAGGCCTTCATTTTTGAGACAGTTTACTGTGTCTGTGAAGCACTATGGGCAGGTCTGAAACCATGTTGAGTAGGTGACAGAATGTTGCTGTCTAGCAGATATTTTAGCACCTGGGTATGCATGCATTTTTCTAGGATTTTGGCCAGGGGGGAGAGTAAAGCAATGGGTCTGTAGTTAAGTTCAGTGGAGGTCCCGCCTTTATGTATGGGTGTAACAATGGATATTTTCCAGAGTTTGGGCACATAGTTTTAAGACAAACCACAAGTTGGAGTAACAAATTACACAACTGCTGTATTTTGTGAGCAAATATTCCATAAAAAATCTTTTCTTGGTTACTATTATCATTATTTTAGCAGAGCAGTCCTGATTTGTGCAGTTGCCAGTCTACAAGAAAGTATGATAAACATTCTAACAAATCAGCAGCAAAACACTTTCTAACTTTTATCAACCTACTATAAAAATATATATTACCATGACTACAGTACTTTAATCTGTTAGTAGTATAAATAGCACATCAGGTCTCCCCTGGAAAGAGGCTACTAGCCTAGTGGAACTAACTTGGCTAACAAAGAGCAGACAGATAGATAAAATATTACACAAATCAACAGAAGCACTTCTACCTGTGGGTCTTCAAATTGTCATAAAGTGAAGCCTTTACACTGCTTAGAGCCATTACATTCTCAGACATGCAAAACAAGACATTTCTCATAACAGAATTTTTTTTTTTGTTTAGTTTTTTTTTTAACAAAAACATCTTTATTGAATTATCATTTATGACACAGGCAATCATACATTTTTATAAATTAAACAAACATAGTGGCATACTTTCAGTTGCAAACATTATACATCACATACAATCTTCTAAACAGTCACTGTCGGTCAAGCATTACATAGCTCATTCAATTCCTTAAACCTCACTCTTCCTCCAAAACATTATTCTGCATGTATTGTTCCTATAATTCCCATTTTTTTCTATGAAATGTGCTCCTACCCTTTTCTAAAGATCCAACATCCAGTTATTTTGTCTCTGTTATTATATTCAGTACTTCTAGTATGGTTGATTTAGACTTTGAATTCCCTTTTCTAGTAATTGCTTTTTGGCAGCCACCAGAATAAAACTCAGCAAAGCCTTATTATGTCTGGGCAATTCATTTAATTTGTTGCACCAATTTGCACACCTAGTATTTCAGACAGAGTAATCTGCAAGGAATTTTTAAAGTATGCCAACTCATTACATTCCCAAAAATATGTTCCCTGTTACCTCTTTCTTCTCCATTACACTTCTAACATTAGCAATCTTTCTAAGGAAAAATTTGTTTTGAATCTGCTGTGGATATAAAAATATATATGCAAACAGTTCCAAGCAAACATCCTAAATCATCTAAACTTTGTTGCATATTTGGGAGCCATACAAACTCCCTTCCATTGTTTCTTTGTGAATTGCTTATCCACTCTCTCTTCCCAAAACTTTCTAACCTCCTCTGATTGATTCTATATAGTTAACATGCAATACTTTATATGCCCTACTAATTATCCTGTTTTAACAGCACCTTATGTTCTAGATTCTATGGTCTTTCACTCAGGATCCCCCTATTTCGTTCTCTTTGCCTATACACCAATATCAAATCTTGATAGGGAAGGCAATCTCTTTGCCTGTAGTCCAAATGAATTATTGGCCTCTTCTCATTCTGCTACCTTTCTCTCCCTAATTACTTGCTCCCAATACTTTGGTTCATTTGCCAGTTTTTTCCTGCAGACTCTAGCCCCCTCTTGCCTATTCCTTGTACCTCTAATTGCAATCATCCCTACTGGCAGAATCTCCTTTTCTCTTAACAGAAGTTTGTAAAGACAGTCTACATTATCAACCATAAAGAAATTATCAGTTTATTATTAACATTAATGCTCCCTTCTATTGACTATAAACATGCCACATTGTCTTGTACATATATAAGTATTAAGTTTCATCATTCTAATCTAAACCTCACTGTTAATGGAGCCTCCTATACTGAGTCAGAAGATACAGCAGCTTAAAACAGAATTCATCTGGCCTGGAAACTTGTGGTGTGAGGTCTGGTTTGTTCTATAGTGTGGTGCTTTATTTATGGCCAGTGAATCATTTGTGAGACTGCCAAGACTGTTTAGAGAATTGGAAATGGATTCCAGCCAAAGAACTTTTGATATTTTTTTTTTTGGTTCTTCCCAGCCAAGACAATGAGAGGGTCAGGGCTCATTAACCCATGGAAATGATGGTTCTGCTCCAAATCCAGAGTTTATCAGTACTCCAGGTGGGATGACAACAGGCAGAAATGGTCAGTGAATCCATTCTCAACAGTGGGTAAGAGAACGAATGTTTCTGTAATAACTGAAGTGCAAGATTTATTAGAACAAATGGAGAGACTGATTTTTAGAGACATCTATTTGTTTCAACTGACAGAGTCTCAACAGATATCAAGAACTAGATGCAACAGAGGCTTAAGAGCCTTTCATAATCCCTCTACACCATTTGCTTTGAACAGCGAAGCTGACATAGCATTTCATGAAGGCTGGGTGGCAGCAGCACATAGATGTAGTGCTAATTGGGTCAGCATTTTGGTGGAGAGAGAGACATGCTGAAGAGGACTAAGCTGAAATCTGAAATTAAACAAGCTTGCTCAAATATTGCAAGTAGAATCAGTCAGCAAGCGTCTGAAGGCAATTTGCAGAGTGTCAATGATAAATTGTTGACTTATGAAGAAGAGCCCATTGATCATAAAAAGAAAAAACTGTTGAGAGACATTCGGGATTACGAACGCAAACAAGCGTTCATTTCTTCTTCCAAAACTAACAAAAAGTAGCATGTTAGGTTCCAGGAAGGGAAGGAGGTAACTGAACAATCTGTGAATTATTATACATCAGCTGAAAGTGGAGCCTCATCAGCAGAAGGTGAAGGGGAAGAATGGGAAGACTACCCACGGCTCCCAAAGGGACAAAATCCAGGGTATCTCAACAGAAATTTTCGTGACCAACTTGGGTTACAACAAGGGAATAAGAAGAGAAGTTGGCAGGATCAACAGCGTGGTGCCGCATATAATTCCCGAACCAACAAATGGGGAAAATGGACATAATAAAATGGGACTTTCTAATAATATAAATGTGAGTGGTTTTGAATATATTGTAAATTTGTCTGCATGCATTATTAGTGATGAAGAAAAAAAGTTTTACATAGGGGTTTAAAGTTTATCCCAATGTCTCTTCCCAGAATGTAAGAGTTAAAGGGGGGAAATATTTAAATTTGTTCGCAAGTTACATTTAATAGATTTCTTTGGAAATCAAACAAAATGTTTAGAAGCATATGTGAGCAATGCAAGTTTTGTAGATTCTACAAGCAATGGAGAGTTTTTTTCTTGTAATTCTGACTCAGAATGCAATGCTTATAGTAATTTTAATACTAGTGGTGTTTCTTATAAAAGCAAATTTATGCCTCCTTTTAAGTGTGACAAAATTGAAATGTTTCATCATATGTTAAAATTATGCGATAGAGCAAGAGTGCAAAAAGTTTTTTTTAGAAGGTAAATTCAATATAATAAGACACAAAAAGAATGGATGACCTTAAAAAAATTTAAGGGAAAGAAAGGAACTCATATTTAAGCCTGCAGATAAGGGGAGACAACTATTAATAATGCATTATACACAATATGTAAATATGTGTTTACAGCAACTAGAAAATAATAAAATCTATGAAAAGGTAGTTTTTTAACTTATCAGGAGGTGGTCAAGAATTATGAAGAATTAATACATACAGGGGTTAGACTAAATTATTTTAGTCATGAAGATGCTAAAAATAAATTCTTGAATAAAAGCAGTGACTTGGCAAAGTTTTTTTGTGTGCCTAAAATACATAAAAGCATAGTTAATCCTCCAGGTCGTCCTGTTGTACCTGCCTTCAATTATGTAACCCATAATTTGGGATGTTTTTTGCATCACTTTTTGTTAAAAAAAGGTGATACAATTACCTTCGTATATCAAAGACAGTTTAGATTTTTTTGGATAAAGTAAAGAAAATAACATGGCAGAGGAACATGTTTTTTATAGTGATAGATATAGTCTGTTTAATGCTAGTGTATAGGCTTAGTGATGGCAAAGAAGCTATAGAATATTTTCTGGGGAAGAGCCCCAGTACACAGTATATCATCGAACTGACATTGTTCTGTTTGTAAATAATATATTTGAATTTGATGGCTCTCTGTATCATCAGAAATGTGGGACAGCTATGGGGGAAGCTTTTGCCCCCACATGTTTGTTTGTGTCTTTCGGCTTTTCCCGGTTAGGGGTCGCCACAGTGAAACTCCGGTCCACTAATGACTGGTAGTTGATTTTTACATGCAGAGTTACCAGCCCTGACGCACAACCTTCAACGAAGGTACGCCCATTCACACATGTCTCCACACAGAAGATGCTCTAGCTGAGAATCGAACCAGACAGCTTACTGTGAGGCAACAACGCTACTGCAGCACCACCACCGCGGGTGTCTTTTGCCCCCACATATGCTAACTTATTTATGGGTCTCTATGAAATATGTGTATAGGAAAGACCTTTTTAGAAAACATGTTGTTCATTTTTATAGATATATTGATGATTTGATTTTTGTTTGCAAGGGGGGCTATGGAGAACTGGAAAAGTTTGTTCAAGAACTACAAGTGAATAGGTTTGAGAAAAAGTTTGATGGGTTAGAAAAAGGAAAGACAGTAAATTATCTGCATATTACAATAGAAGGGCAAGAAGATGGTAAACTTAAAACTAAAATATTTAGAAAAATGGAACAACCAAGCTTTATGTTGCATGGAACTAGTTTCCACACACACCCCCCCCCCCCATACTACTTCTTCCATTCCTTATGGGGAACTAGTTAGGGTTAAACATTTATGTAGTGACAGGAAGGAATGTGAGAAGGAAGTTCAAAATACAGATAATGTGTTCATAGAAAGGGACTATGAGGTTGAGAAAGTATGGTTTGGGTATAATAAAGTAATGACTAAAAGGGTGAATAAATCACAGAACATAATAATGCAGAAAAAGAAAGTGAGTTATATTATGTGTCTAAGTATACTAATTTTTCTAATATTTTAAAGGAAATCGGTATTACTGGTGTTATATACAGAAACAAAAATCCTGCTTAAAAAATGTCAAACTTTGTTTTTCATATAAAAGAGGCAGGAGTCTTAAAGACATGTAGTACATGGAAAATTTGAGAGACCAAAAAATATAGTGAGATATGAAACTTTTCCATGTGACAATTTCCCAGTATACAAATATATAGTGGATAGTTTTGAAAGTATTAATGAAAAAAAAATTGACAAAAAAGGCAGCTTCACTTGCAATACTGAAAAGATTATATATAGTTTAAAATGTCCTTGTGGATTATTTTATATTGGGGAAAGCAAGAGAAGCTTTACTGTAAGATTAAAAGAGCATATAAGGGACATCAAGAAGCAAAGATTTCAGAGTCCTGTAGCTATGCACTTTAAGGAACACCGTAACGGAGACCCACAGGGGTTACAGGCAACTGTTTTGGAACAAGTGAATACTAGGTTTAGTACTGATGAAAACATTAAGGAACACTTAAGAAGGAAGGAAGGAAGCAATATTTACTTTAAAATATGATACAATGTTTCCAAGAGGTATGAATAGGGAATTCTCTTGGAAGCATTTACTACAAGAAGTTTAAAAATGAATATTAAAAGTTAACCTTTTTAGTTGGCTTTTTTAGTGAATTCTTAATTGGATGAATATGTAATTGATTAAATGCATGTATTTAAGTGTATGCTTACTAGAAGAAAGATGTACTCTGAAAAGGTTTTTCCTGAAAGCCGAGGCACCAGAGAAGTATTACTTGCTCTTAATGGTATGAGAGTTTGAAGTTTTGATGTTAACTTTTACTGCAGAGGTTATTCTTTTATTTTAATAAATCAGTCTGTGTATTAAACTGAGTGAATTCATCAGGCCTGGAACTTGTGGTGTGAGATATAAGAGCTTAATGGTAGACAAATTCAGCTCTAACTTTACCCCTTTCTACCTCCCCTCAGAAAATACCATAAAATGTAACTCCCCCTTCTATCAATAGGGAACAGGTCCCCAGTGCTCTTCCCAAGGCCAAGAACATTGCATCAATGAGTTCCGACAATATCCCAGGATGCCTTCTAAATAACATGAAACATGCCGTATCAGGACCTCTAGAATTCCTATTTCACTGTAGTCTCCAAACTGGTTTTGTGCCTCACAAAGGTCAGCCAACTACAGACCCTGGAAACTACAGACCCATAAAAGTCTCTCTGGTCTTATATACAAAGCCATGCAAAGAATTATCATGGAAATGACCAGTAATGATGTAGGAACCCTCCAGGCATTGGACCCAACCCATTTGGTTTCATCAAGGTCAGGTCATGCCTACTCAACCTGGTGGACTTCTTTGAGAAGTCACTAAAGCAATGGATGAGTGCAAAATGATTCACACGGTCTACCTTGACCTGGCCAATTGGCCAAGGCATATGACACAATACCTCAGATGGGTATTGCAGACAAAACTCAAGAAGTTAGGTATAAACTCTTATATCTCGCAGTGGATAGCTGGCTCACAGACCCCAAAAAGTTAGAATTGGGGAGTCTACCTCTACAAAGAGCCAGTCACAAGTGGAGTCCCACAAGGATCAGTCCCAGGGCCTCTCCTATTTGGCACTTACTTCTCTGAAGTCAAGGCCAATGTCAAGGGCCTCTGGCTGACTAAATTTGCAGGTGATTGCAAATTAGGAGCAGTCACAGAATCACCCACAGACACTAATTTTCTCAAGGAAGGGCTGACACAGACAAATAACTTGTGTCAGAGCCATAGATTAAAATAAATGCTAAGAAATTCATAACAGTATCCTTCAGGAAGTCATCCACCCCAGTAGCTATCATATTGACAACACACCTCTAAGAGTTGACACAGTAGTCAGTGACTAGGGGACACACATTAGCTTTTGACCATTATATGTCTATAGTAGTGATAATCTATGTTGTGCAGCTTATAAATAAAGGTATGGCATCAAGGTCCAAGGATATCATTCTTCCATTGTATTCAGCATTCATCAGACCTATCATTGAGTACAATGCCCCCTTTTGGTAACTACCTAACCAGGCATATCCAGCAATTGGAACATCCACAGAGGTTCCTCACTAAAAGAATATAGGGTATAACATAACCTAAGCAGACCACCTATCCCTTTATTCTCTCTCCTACAGGCTGTTGAGGGAAGCTCTATGCCTAGCATACAATGCATTGTCAGACCCCACCCTGATGAACCTCCTGCATATCCACAAAACAAACAGTACCAGAATTACCTATTCTAAAGACTTAAACCTTACCTGTGATATAAATAGGACCCGCTGGAGAGACAGGTATGTGTTTCAGAGACTACCCCTTCTCTGAAGCACGTTCTCCATACATGTGAAGCAGTGTTCTTCTCTATCCCAATTCAAGTGCAGCTTGGACAACTAGACGAAGAACAGGAAATTCATCCCTGCTTTGGCACCTACGTCTTTAATGGGCACAGGCAGACTGTAAATGGTTCACCTCCCAAGCCCCTGCTTACCCTTATCAAGGGTACCAGAATTTGTCAGAGATTTGGGATGCTTGACTAGGTTAAAAAGGCCCTTGTAGTTGTTAGCCTAGTACACACCTATGAACAGTACTTGTCAGCCAGTTAGAAAAAGTACAGTTGTGTACTCTTACCATAAATGTAGATGTTAGAGTGTGTTCACTGTTCACTGCAACAGTGAACACACTCTTACCATAAATGTAGATGTTAGAGTGTGTTCACTGTTGCAGTCATGACTGTAGGGTTCTTCCTGCCAGCAGCAGCCCTTGATCGGCCAGAATCCCAAAGTCTGGATTGGGCGTCACCTGAGGTTGCTTTTAACCTGATGTCAATGCGCCAGGAAGTATAAAGACCTCAGCTGACGCCATTACCCCAGTTTTTCTTGCCCCAGATGTCAGGTGCCCAAAACCCCAGCAGCCAAAATACCTCATAACAGACAATACTCAAAGAAAAAACAAAAGAGGGGGTAGGAGGGAGGGTAACTCAGACTGCAACAGTGAACACACTCGAACATCTACATTTATGGTAAGAGTACACAACTGTACTATGTCCTTCGTGGTTCACTGTTGCAGTCATGACTGTAGGGTTGAGTCCCAAAGCTAAGAAAGGGTGGCTGGAGGAGAAACAGAAGGAGCGTCCACAAAACCTTGCAAAACCGGCCCTAGATTTACAATAGAGAGGGAGGTTGTAATGCTTAGAAAAAGTATGCACAGAACTCCAAGTAGCAGCCTCTAAAATATCCTTGGTAGGAACCCTACAAAGAAAGGCTGCTGAAGTAGCAGTAGCCCAGGTTGAATGAGTCCTAATATTAACAGTAACTGGATTGCCATGAAAAGAGTAACAGAACTTGATGCAGTGGGCAATCCACTTAGAAATAGTTTGCTTAGTGATTGCTTTCCCTAGAACAGTAGGAGCATAAGCGACAAACAGTTGGTCAGATTTCCTAAATATC
Source organism: Protopterus annectens (assembly GCF_019279795.1). Classification (NCBI taxonomy): domain Eukaryota; kingdom Metazoa; phylum Chordata; order Ceratodontiformes; family Protopteridae; genus Protopterus; species Protopterus annectens. The sequence goes on along the minus strand of NC_056740.1, from coordinate 61,950,284 downwards.
TTGGTCCTGTCCAGGTAAAAACAAAGCTGCCTGTGCACGCCCAAAGAGTGCAAGAGACTTTCTTCCTCACTTTGAGGATTAGAATAAAAAGTAGGCAAATGAATAGTCTGATTCAAGGCCACTGCTGAAACCACCTTAGGCATAAAGGTGGGATTAGTCCTTAGGGATACCCTGTCCTGATGAAAAATAATGAAGGGTTCCACAGCCATGAGTGCTTGCAATTCCGAAATTCTTCTAGCAGAGGTTATAGCTAAAAGAAAAGCAGTTTTCCAAGACAAAAATTTTAAATCCGTGGAAGCTGCAGGTTCAAAAGGAGACAAGGTTAATTTTTCCAAAACATAGTTAAGATCCCAGCTGGGAACAGGTGCTCTTATAGGGGGCCGAAAATTCTTAGCCCCTCTAAGAAATTGTTTAAGTAATGAATGAGAAAAAATCGGAGGATCTGTATTGTAATGTGCAGAAATAGCAGAAGCATGAAGCTTAACAGATGAAAAAGATAGGCCCGTATGTAACAACACTGCCAGATACTTTAAAATCAGAGGAATGTTCAGAACAGTAGAATCACCACCTTGGACTTGATTCCAGGAGCAAAATCTTTTCCATTTACCTGCATAAGATTTCCTAGTGCTGGGCCGCCTAGCTTCAAGGATTACATCCATTACCTGTTTGGAAAGAGCAGAGGTGTTTACAGACCCTGGATCCGCCAAGGCAGCTAGATTCAGAGTTTTGACATGACTGTGCAGGATCCGGCCATCCTGTTGAGACAGTAGATGAGGGATTTGAGGCAGAATCCAGGGAGGCTCCTGAACTAGGTTCATCAGAGTGGAATACCAGAATTGTCAAGGCCAATTGGGAGCCAGTAAAATCATTTGCGGTCTGTCCTGTTTCATCTTCAGAAGTACCCGAGGTAGAAGAGGAAAAGGAGGAAAAGCATATACTGAGAGGTGTTTCCAACTGAATGAGAGGGCATCCACTTGCCATGCTAGTTTGTGGTAGGTCCTGGTGCAGAATGTTGGAAGCTGATGATTCTGAAGGGATGCAAAAAGATCTATGTCCGACATCCCCATGCCTGTACTATCATCCTGAATATCCGAACATCCAACATCCATTTGTGTGGATCCGAAAGTGTCCTGCTCAATGTGTCTGCCAGAGTGTTGTCTTTTCCTGGCAGGAATTGTGCCTGTAAGTGGACTCTGCAGGTCAGTGCAGTGTACCACAGAGCCATGGCTAACCTGCACAGGGGGTAAGAGTGAGAGCCCCCCCTGCTTGTTTATGTACCACATCACTGTAGTGTTGTCTGTCTTCATCAACAATTTCCCTGGTAGAAGAAAGTCCCTGAAGGCTATCAGAGCATTCTGTACAGCGAGCATCTCCTTCAAATTTATGTGCAGGTGAATTTGCTCCTTTGTCCAAACACCCGGAAGACCTCTCCCGTGCATGTGGGCTTCTCCAGGCATAATCTGAAGCATCTGCTGTCAGAACGTGGTTGGTTGGTGGAGGACAAAAAGGCCTCCCCTTGTTCTGGAGACAGGCTTCGGCCCACCAAAGAAACTCTTGCTGTAGACAAGGCAAAATCGTGATCACTGTTTCCAAACTGTGGTAATGCTGAGACCACACACTCTTGAGGTACCACTGTAGTTTCCTCATATGCAGTCTTGCATATGGTATTAGGAGAATGCAAGAAGCCATGTAACCTAAAGCCTGCAGAACCTTTCTTGCAGTCAGCTGTTTCATTGAAGCCAAGTGTTGGAAAGAAGAAGCCAGTTGTGCTTTTTTGTCTGGTGTCAAGGAAACCACCTGGGTTGTAGTACTCAGAAGAGCACCCAAGAAAGTAATTTGTTGTGTGGGCACCAGATTTGACTTCTTTAGATTCACTGTGAATCCGAGGTACTGTAGAAGATGCTGCACAAAAGCTAGATGCTGAAGTAGAGTGTCTTTGTCGTCCGCTTGAATAAGACAGTTGTCCAGATAAGGGTATATTTGAATCCCCTTCTGTCTGCAAAATGCCATTACTGGTGCCAGGCACTTTGCAAAGACCCTGGGCGCAGTAGATAAGCCAAAGGGCAGCACAGAGAACTGGTAATGCTTCAAGCCCACTTTGAATCTCAGACCTTCTGCACTCTCGCCTTATAGGAATATGCAGGTAAGCTTCCTTTAAGTCCAGAGTCACCATCCAAGCATTCTTGCCCAACATAGGCAGCAGCTGCTGCAGAGTGAGCATCTTGAATTTTGGTACATCTAGGAAGGTGTTTAGTATGGAAAGGTCCAGGATTGGTCTCCACGAATTTTCCTTCCTGGGAACCAGGAAAAGTCTTGAATAAAAACCTTGCCCTATTTCTAAATTTGGTACCAATTCTATGGCCCTCATAGCTAAGAGGGACTGAACCTGCAGTTGTGCCTCTGCCCATTGATGAGTTGGCAGATCTGGCCAACCGTTCGGTTTTGGCAAGGTGTGGAAATGAAATCTGTAACCTCTTGAGACTATGTCCAGAACCCATTTGTCCCGGGTTATGCGGCCCCAATTTTGATAAAAAAGAGAAATCTTTCCTCCCAAAGGTGCTTTCAGGAGAGGAGCCCCTGGAACCAGAAAGGGAGAGTCATAAAGACTGTCTCCGGTAGGGTTGAGACTTATCTTCACCTCCTTTGGGAGAGGGGGCAGTCCACTGCCTATTCCTAAAAAGGGTTTGTGCCTATCCCCTACCTCTGGAACGCCTGAATCTGCTTCTCTGAGGCCTGTCCGAGCTTGGAAAGGACCAAGGTTTAGCTGGCCAGTGCCTGCTAAATCTAGGAGGTTGCACCTGTAGAAAATCCTTAACCGTCTGCATAGATTTGGCTTTGTCCTCCATTTTCTTTAATACCTCTTCAGCTTTGGCCCCAAACAAAACATCGTGCTGCAAAGGGGCATCCAAAAGTTTGGTTTTAACTAAATCCGGCAAGCTTTGTTCCTTTAACCAAGCATGTCTTCTAATAACTGTGCCAGTTGTTGCAGCCCTACAAGAAGCTTCCAAAGAATCAAAACCACAATGCAGGGTATGTTTACCCACTTGTTCAATAGCATGCAATAAATCCTGTAACTCCTTATCATCTGCACCAATAGAAACAGCTGACATCATTTGCTTAAATACAGACAAAAGGTATTGCTGATACTTTAGCATATGAAATGGACAGTTCAAAGCTCTAATAGACAATGTAGCAGAAGTATAAACTTTTTTACCCCATCTTTCCAAAGCCCTGGACTCTCGGTCAGAGGGAATAGGATGTTTAGCAAAGGCCACTTTAACACCCTTAGGGCCCTGAGAAATTGTTTCTGGATCAGGTGAAAGATTCTTAAAAAGAAACTTGTGAGAATCTGGAACCCTATAATATCTATCGGGTTTAACCGCAGCAGGGGTAAAAGAATCAGGAGAGAGGGAAGCTTCTGAAAAAGCATCATCTACAATGTCCAATACAGGGGGAATAGCACGAGGCTTATGCTGAGGGAGAAGAAGAAAATCCCTAAGCCTTTTCTTGGTTTCAGAGAATTCCTGCCCTTCCCAATGAAAATGCTCCCTCATATCATGCAAAGTTTCACCAAAAGAATAATCCTCAGGAGGAGAGGCTGAAGGAAAGGAATCTTCAGCATCAGAATCCTCATAAGGAGGAAAGGAACAATCCTGCTCAAGGGAAGAAGCAGAAGAAACAGAAATTTGGTCTGAAGAATCATAATTGGACTGTAATCTAGGCTTTTTGTCAGGAGGGGGATGAGAACCCCTGATCATAGAAAACAAATCTTCAGCCATCCTAAGCATCTGCCTTTGAGGCCTAGGACCCTGATCAAAGGGTGTCTGTGCTTGCCATTTCTTTTTAGCTGGAGCCTTAGTCATTGTCTTAGAATGCAAAACTGAATCCATATTTACATGAAGCTGTGAAGGGCCGGTACCTGCCTACCGGCTCCGGACCCAAGTGAGGGAGTACTATCCAAAGGTCCATTCCCTGGCAATTCTGAAGCCCCCATCAGCTCCACACCGGAGTTGGTACAGGCAATTGGATCAAAAGAGGCAGACGACAGGGGCTGCAACGGCGCCTCACTGACGACCGATGAACCAGCAACTGGCAATAACTGAGTAATATCCTCTGCTTTGGACCTCGGAGGCCTGTCTTTATCTTTGCGCCTCTTACACACACCAGAAGCCGGAAAAGAATCCAAAGATATATTATAATTAAACCTTTTACCAAAATAGTAGAAGGCAAAGTTGTACCTACGCCTAATAGTACGCTGATTAAATCTAGCACAAAACCCACAATTAGCAACGTCGTGGTCAGGCCCCAGGCAGGGAATACAATAAGAGTGAAAATCCCTATGAGGTATTTGTTTCCCACAAGAAATACAATTATTAACTTTTTCTGACATCTGACTGGAGCAAGAAAAAGACCTCCCCAACGGGGTACTTATCTTATAAAACGAAAAATCCTGGAAGTAAATCCAAAAACAGACAAGAGTAGGCCGACTGGCATCAGCAAACTGCTCAGGGCACCGCGCGGCAAGAAAGACTGGGGTAATGGTGTCGGCTGAGGTCTTTATACTTTCTGGCGCATTGACGTCGGGATAAAAGCGACCTCAGCTGACGCCCAATCCAGACTTGGGATTCTGGCCGATCGAGGGCTGCTGCTGGCAGGAAGAACCCTACAGTCATGACTGCAACAGTGAACTACAAAGGACATCATGCTGTTTCTAAAACACGAGATCTGATTCCTTGGTTCTTTTAACATCAAAACACAGATGCCAAAATCAAGACTGTCCTACCAAGTAGACAAACAGTGAAAATTGACTGGGGCATGTTGATATGTACAGAGAATTCACCAACAGACAAATAGTAAATAATGACTTAGATAGTTGATACCTGGAAACATATCACTTTTTTAATTTTGAGTAACCATCTACACTGCAGAAAGAAAGTGATCTTAAATACTAATCACTGATGTTTAAAAACATACAGCCATAATAATTTAAGACATTTGCAGTCCACAATCACTCTAAAAAGTGGTATACAGATTCTGTTGTGCTTTGTAATTTCCACTCTACTTTTAAATTTTCTTAAGTGTTTCACAATTTGATGTAGAAGGGCCGAGTGATATGATTACTGACTGTGCTGCAAAATTTATTACTGTGCATTATCTACTATATATCCAAAAAATGTGGTTATACCCATGGATAGCTCTCAACCACTCAGATACAAATCTCAACAGAATCAGGGACAATTAGGAACGCTTTTAAAATATTAGCACTGTTAAATGGACGGATTGATAGAATAAATTAATATGAATCAACATACATTTTATGAAGTAAAAGAAATCCATAACTCTAGTCATTGTCATTATTTATTAAGTACAATTCACCACATTTTCTCCAAACGTCACCAGTTTTAGGTTGGACAGAGCTAAAATTTTAATCAAAATCGGGGACAACTGAGAGCTAGGCATCGCATGTCCTTGGCAATGTGTGATAATCTAAGACATAAAAACATAGCTCTCAACTTCTTTGCTCAGGAATCGGGGAACAATTAAAAATAATGGGGGACACAATTAAAATTCAGAAATAATTTTACATTTTTACTCCAGTTCAAAATAAAATGTTATTAGATCAACAGTCGGTCTATCAAAATATATATAACGATATTTTTCTGTACGAAACTCTACAATGTCTGACATTACTGACTTTATAATGCTCAATTATTCACTAGAAAATAAAAACAAGAGGCAAAAGCAGGGGCAATTAAGACATGATGTATACATTTCGGACGTGCAAATGCTGGATATAAAATACCTGCAACCTTCCTCATAGAGACTGACATCCTGCATTCAAATAAGTTTTCAGCAACTAGGTAACTGCGGGCAAATAATCACATCAAAGTATTTGTGTGCAGCAGAAATAGAGACCGATGTATATTGCAAACAGGAAGAGTCGGGAATTATTTTGTAGTGGAAACGGGTAGTAGTTCTGGTTTCCACATGTGAGCACAGATATGGCAGAAGGTGGGACGTGTAAAGTGTTTGAAAACTGTCTTGAAGTGTTTAGTACAACTACTGCGCAACCTGAACTATTTCTCAGGTATCTCATTCATAATGAATGTAGTGTTTTTTAGTTATATTTTTGTGGTTTGTAATGTTGTGCTATGTATCACTTAATGTGTTCACGATAACTGTAGGGCTAGGTCTTGGTGTTTACATTCTATCATTTAGTTGTCAGATTAGGTGTGTTTTTCTGTTAAACTGCATTTCCTTTTTTATTCTACGGTTAAACAGTAGCCCAATTTGTACGCTGTTTGTTCTTCATGAACTGAATAGCGTTAACGTGCCCAAAACTGCAGTTGGTATAGAAATACTAATAGCCTGTTGAGTCCTGTTTTTCACTTATGATAATTGTACCATGTCTTTACTGCTGGACTTGGGTGAGAAAAGTTGGATTAAATGCTTAGTGTATTGGAGAATTGCTGTGAAGTTTAACGTGTATCCGTTTTCAGGGTCAATAATTTGATTCGCTATGTCACTGTAACTGTCTTTTATAGCAGTGTAAGTAGAGTACCTTGTGGAATGTGTGTTTTAACACCTAAACTGCTATGTCTTTCCTACTTTTTATTATTGTTGGACTTCTTCCTAAAGGACTTCTCTGCTCAGAAAGTGAAAAAAACTGTTTTGATGCCCTGTATGGTGTTAATGCTAATGCAGAACTGTAAAACAATAAGTGTAACACCTATTTAGTTTGTTCTGATACAAAACGACCTAGTGTGATGTTCATATTGTCACTATGTTGATTTTTGGCTAAGCTTTCACATCACCCACAATGCTCTGTTTGTCCACGTTTGATAAGATTGAATATATTGACAAAAATGTATTTATATATTTAGCCTTTTTCTTTCTTGCAGAAGATTAAATTAAAATGGCTAGCTTCTTCTTTAGTATGTACTTTCCATATAGTTTAATGGCAGTACTCCGAGTTACTGATAGCCTAGTATCAACCTATGAAAGCAATCTGCCCTAGGGCATTTATAAGCCTAGCCAGAGTGTGTTTGGCTTTCGCCACCCTTTTAGATTAGTTGACTGTGCCTCTGTATAGTAGGTCACAGAAGATAGCCCTTTTGAGGTTAGTTTACTGTGCCTCTGTCTAGTAGGGACACAGAAGAGATCCCAAGGGTAAACCTACGATCTCCCATCCACTCGTCAAGATTTCTCTTGAAGAGGGTCATTGAGGGACTCTGCCTAACATGGATTGGGATTTTGTTCCAGAGTGATGGGAGCCTCTGGGGATATGAATCTATCCCTCCAGCATGTCCTATTTATTTCAGTGCTGAGGTTTAAGTCCCTGGAGCATGTAGCTCTAAGGGATTTGGATTTCCTGAGGTGGAGCATGTCCATTAATTCTGGGTTGGACATGACTTTATACGTCAGGCACAGATCGCCTCTGAGTAGGTGGTAAGCAACTGAGTAGAGCTGGAGTTTCTTTAGCCTAACTGCATAGGGCATCTGTTACTTTGGGGGTCTTTCTAGTTGCTGCAGGTGTCAGGTAAGGTACATCCCAAATGGGGCATTGTATTCAATTATGGCCTGATGAGTGATGAGTAGAGGGGCACAATGACCTCTCTTGAGCTAGATGTGAACCCTTTCATGATAAGGTGGGCTATATAGAAGGTCTTTCTAACCACTTTGGCAACGTGATTGTCAAAGGAGAGATTACTATTTACTTGAGTCCCCAAATCCCTAATTACTTCTTCCGTACTTAATGGATTAACACCCATGTGGTAATTTGTGGGCACTTTGTTTTTCCCAAAGGGGATGACTATGCACTTTATGGCATTTAGCTTTAAGCCATGGCTGTGGCACCAGGTTATCTGTCTTTGTGAGACCCTTTTGGAGGATGCTTGTGTCAGTCGGCGAGTCGATTATGGCACCCAGTTTGCAATCATCTGCGAACTTGGTCAGCCATAGTCCTCCCATGTTGGCCTGTACCTCAGAGAAATATATACCGAACAAGAGAGGTCTCAGGACTAAGCCTTGTGGGACGCCACTTGTAATTGGTTTAGAGTCTGACATGGCACCTGCAATTCTGACCATGTGGGTTCTATCCCTGAGCCAGTTTGCAGCCCATCTTGTGACATAGGGATTGATATTTAAGCTGGTGAGCTTATTTATGATGCCCGAGTGGGGTATTGTGTCAAAGGCTTTTGCGAGGTCCAGGTAGGCTGTGTGGACTACCTTCCCTTCATCTATGGCCTTGGTGACTGTTTCAAAGAAGTTGACCAGGTTCAAGAGGCAAGATCTGCCCTTAACAAAGCTGAATTGGGTAGGATCCAGTGTTTGGAGGTTCCAAATGTCTTTGTTTATGAGTTTCATGATGATACGCTCCATAGCTTTGCAGACCAGGCTAGTCAGGCTTATAGGGCGATAGTTTCGGGGGTCCATTCTGGCACCACCTTTGTGGAGTGGGACCACTGTTGCTGTACGCCATTCCTTGGGACCACTGTTGCTGTACGCCATTCCTTGGGACCACTGTTGCTGTACGCCATTCCTTGGGACCACTGTTGCTGTACGCCATTCCTTGGGACCACTGTTGCTGTACGCCATTCCTTGGGACCACTGTTGCTGTACGCCATTCCTTGGGACCACTGTTGCTGTACGCCATTCCTTGGGACCACTGTTGCTGTACGCCATTCCTTGGGACCACTGTTGCTGTACGCCATTCCATGGGACCACTGTTGCTGTACGCCATTCCATGGGACCACTGTTGCTGTACGCCATTCCATGGGACCACTGTTGCTGTACGCCATTCCATGGGACCACTGTTGCTGTACGCCATTCCATGGGACCACTGTTGCTGTCGCCATTCCATGGGACCACTGTTGCTGTACGCCATTCCATGGGACCACTGTTGCTGTACGCCATTCCATGGGACCACTGTTGCTGTACGCCATTCCATGGGACCACTGTTGCTGTACGCCATTCCATGGGACCACTGTTGCTGTACGCCATTCCATGGGACCACTGTTGCTGTACGCCATTCCATGGGACCACTGTTGCTGTACGCCATTCCTTGGGTACATATCCTGTAGTAAGGCTGAGATTGAACAGTGACTTTATGTGAGGGTTCAGTTCTTCTTGGAGTTCGTGTAAGACGCAGCCCGGGACACCGTCCGGTCCCATTGATGCTGTGTTTTTTGCTTTGGAGAGGGCAGCTCTCACCTGTGCATCTGTGATGTCAGGGAGGCTACACTCTGTTGGGATAGACATTTGCTCTTTTGGGGGGGGGGGGGAGACGTTTGCACTGAACCTGTCTGCTAGGATGTTGGCAATGTCTGTGGGTTCAGTGTATTTTTTTGTCATTTTAAACTAACTCAGAGCATATATGGGAGTTGCCACCCAGGTTCCTGACATAACTAAAAAAGGCCTTGTGATTATCTTTAGCATCTTGTGCAATTTTTCTTTCGAAGCTGGCCTTAAGATGATTTTATGAGGGATCATAGTTTCTTGCTAGTACTGATCAGAGATGCCTTCCCTTTTTGGGATTTTGCTCTATCATGTAGTAGCTTCCTCCTTCTGTTGTATAGCTTATTTATGGCTGGGGTCCACCAGACAGGTCTCCTGCCTTTGGAGGAATGAGTCTTGGTTTTATTTGGGATAGCATGATCCATGCATTTTCCACTGGCCCGGGGGCTTTGAAGGATTCCACCTCGGTTTTGAGAAGTGTGAAGTTTGCTTTTGAGAAGTTCTTCACTGTGGTTTCCTTGGCTGGGGGTGGGGACGGGATATGGATGTCCAGTGAGATTAATTTATGGTCAGATCTTACCAATGAGGGGTATACCTCTGGTATGGAACATAGTCCCCATGTTGGTGATGATCAGGTCCAATATGTTTTTCCCTCTTGTGGGAGTGGTAACCAGTTGTTCCATAGCATTTGAGTTTATAAATTCTAGGAACCGTTGGGCGAGGGTGTTTGGGCTTGAGTAGTGCTTCCAGTCTATGTTTGGGTAGTTGAAGTCACCCAATATAATGGTGTTTGGAGAGACCTTCATATTCTCCAGTGTTCTCAGGAAAGCCGAGTGGTGTTCCTGAGTTTGGGAGGGTGGTCTGTAGCAGGCTACAAACTGAAAGGCAATTTTGCCCACTATTAGTTGCACATGGATGGTCTCCGATGCTTCGTGCAGTGCCACTAACCTGGAGGTGTGGGTATCTTTGAATATGGATACTCCCCCTCCTTTTGTGGTTCGGTCCGAGTTTTGGGGCTGAAAAGCATGGTATGAGGCATAACCTTGTAGTGCTGGGGTGCCCTCGGGAGCCTTGAACCAGGTTTCTGTTACTGCACAGATATCGATATTCTCCATACTGAGGAGAGCCTCGAGTGCATGCATCTTGAGGTTTAGACTTCTGGCGTTGAGCAGCATTACCCTTAGTTTCTTTTTCTTTGTGTTGTCTATGGAGGTGGGTTTGTCTTTTGAGCCTTGCCTAAAAACGGCACTATGGGGGTGGCAAGAGCCTTAGCCAGTATTCGAAAGCCCAGGGGTGACAGGTGCAAGCCGTCCCTAGCGAAGCAACATGGCTTGTCGAGCATGTCATTCCAGGCTGACAGACACTGGATCCCCTTTGAATGACACCAATACTTTAGCCAATTGTTAAAATTGATCATTTTGTCTTTATACTGTGGCATCATTCTTGGTGAGGGTAAGATGCTACTCAAGGTCAGGGTCATACCGGCCTGGGCTACATGATTAGAGAGCTCCTCTATGTTTCTTTTCATGTAGTCCAGGGAGGTACATCTCAGGTCATTTACACCAGCATGGACAATGACGGAGTCATATTTTTACTTGCTTTGGAGTGACCTGAGTGCTTGTGTTATGTGGCGGATCCTGGCAACCCGACAGTCTGCTTACAGTGACCTTCTCCTTGTTCAGCCTGGTGAGTGGGATGTCAGTGTGTCTGACAATAGAGTCACCTATTACAAGTGTATTAGGTGTGTTGTTTAGCCTTAAGGGCTGTGACTGTGTGACACACTGACTTTGTGAACTATGTGATACGTGGGTATTGTTGTGGGGTAGCAGTTGCTTGGATGTCTGCTTTGGAGGTCTCTGCTGCTTGGGCAAGTTTTTATTTAGAGCCTCCGAGTATGTTTTTGTGTGTTTGTGTTTGGTTTTCTGTTGCGATAGGTCTATGTGAGACTGGATTTGTGGTGTGTGTGGTTACCTTCTCCTCCTGACTGACTGTGCCAGTATTGGGTTGAGGGAGCTCAGCCTCCAGTTTGGCTGTATAGTTGCATCTCTCACATATATTTGAGCTTGTTGGGAGGAGGAGAGGGTGGTCTGTGTACATAAGGCAGTTGTAACATTGCCTCAAGATTCCCAGATTCACCAGCTGGACTGGAGAGTAAACCTGAAAGTCAAAGGAACTACTTTTTGACTGATCAAAAAGGACCAATAGGGAGCCAAGTACTTAAAGGGAGTATAAGAGGGTGTAGTGCTTTAGTTTATTAGTGCTTACTTATAAGATTACTTATACGAGCAACTGCAGGGCTTTAGAATGCAAATAGAGTGCTTACTTTGAGATTTAGAACAGTTCTAAGGGAAAAAGTGAAGAGCAGACTTTGTGGAGCTGGGAATAGTTTAAACCTGTTTAAGCGGCGCTGCGCTATGCGCAAAACCGCAGAAATGCGGCTTCTAAAGCAGGGAAACTGAAAGAGATAGGAATTGACCCAGAGCGGCCAATAAGCTACTAGTTTCAGAGTTCAGAATCTTTGTTCGGGATGTCTGTAATAGTCACCCGTTTGTGTTCTTTCCTTTACATATTCTGTAACAGACTTGTGAAGAGGGAGAATTAACTGAAGAAGCTTCTCCTATTTTAGGTTTCTAATTCAAACTTCGCCTGTTCTTTCAGAGCCAAGTGACACTACTTAGTAAAAGAGCACCAAATCCTAAAACATCATTAGTTTTATGATCCCCACCCCAATACCCAATGTTTGTCGATATGTATTTTTTTTTTTATGCAATTTCCAAACGTAAAGAAAGTACTGTAAAATTTCATAATTCAGTTTGGCTCATATCAAGGAAGCTGATTTCTATTAGAAGTGTCACTGAAGTTAAATGCTTAACTCATGCATTTTATATGCAAGTTCGCATGAAGGAAAATGCACTCTGGTATGAGGCAGTGTTATGCTAAAGATGTGGTTGTTTTAAAAGGGCAACATTCTCAAAACTAACTTTTTACATCAGATCTTTGACTTTTTTCTAAGTGGTATGTATTTCCAGTTTATTATACACTGAATAACTTGATGGGGATACTATGCCTTGTGACTCTGTGATAGTCAATGTTTGTCATCCGTCTGATATTTTGCTGCAGTAAAAATGTACGTGTTGAGTACAACATTTACTGTTATATATGTCTTCGTTATTCTTCAGTAAAAGAACTTTGCTGCTTTTTTTTAATTTTTCCTCTGAAGGCTTTATTCTGTGGTTTGTGGTGATCATCTGTTCTGTGGCATTTTTAATTGTGTATGAATTTTTTGGCTTGAAAGTGTAGTTTTAGTACTTTAAATTATAGTTGTAGTTTGAATCCACGTTTTACATGTGTGGAACTCTCTATTGTTGAACAATAACATAAACTTAAAAACAAAACTCTTTCTTAACCCTGTAGGTAGAATCACGGACATGCCTAATTGTTTTGTTTTCTTCATGTTATAAAAGTCAGAGGTGCCATTTCTTCAGGTTGTCACAAATGATGTGAGAGAGAATTAAAGGAAGCATTTTACAGAAGTCGGACTGCTTTGTAGACAAGTATGATCAGGAAGAATCCAATGAGACTGTTTTGTTAAGAGTCATTAGCAGATTTATCTTACCTTCACCCAGATTCAGATTTTAGTTCCTGTTGTGTACACCAGTCCTACACCTTTTATTTAATGAGACTATGTATTTCTGGTAATATACTTGGCAGACCGTTTCCCCCTTATCTTCTATAGTTCTTTGAAATGGAGAGATTTTTGGATAATTTTCTGTGTTGAATTGGTCACTAGCATTACTATGTGTTGCAATCTTAATAAAAGAGTTTATATTTATACCCATGTTATAGGATGCTTGTTTTTGTCTCCATGTTCACATGCCGTAATCTCACATACTCTAAAAACTTATTTAACACTCTGTGTAGGCCCAGCGGTCAAGAATTTGATCTCCACAAGAGGCCAGCGGTCAAGAATTTGATCTCCACAAGAGGCCCTACTCTCCGTTTGTTTCCATGTACAGATCCTCCCTCTACTTCTTTTACATGCTCTTAATTTCTCTCCCAAAGTACAGACTTTACTAAAAGCAGCCTAGGCAAACACAACTGTTGTTTTTGTGAATTGCTTATCCAATCTCTTTTCCCAATCCTTTCTAACTTCCTCTTATCAATTCTTAGTTATCATGCAATATTTTATATGCTATGCTAATTATTCCTTTAATGGTAGAACTGTAACAGTGCTGGTCTTTCTTTTAGGGCCCCCCTATTTCTTTCTCTCTCTCTCTCTCTGCCTATACTCTGATATTAATCTTTAACAGGGAAGGCATTCTCTAACCTGCAGTTCCATCTTTTCCTCTCTAGTTATTTTCTCTCAATATCTTGGTTCCTTTGCTAGTTTTCTCCAATAAATTCTAGCCTCCTCTTGCCTATTGTCTGTATCCCTAAATGCAGTCACTCTTATCTGCAAAACCTCCTATCTTAATTCCTGTGTTGGCTTACTTCCTAGAATACTTTCTGCTACTTTAACAATCACACAGAATGTTATATTCATATTTTCCTTAAAGGTCTGCATCCAAAATCCCAGTCTCACCTTGTTTCTTGAGCTTCCTCCCTGTTTCATCATCATCATCCCTTTCCATGTTGAATTATAGTTTCCTGCTTGTGCTATGTATAGGAGCCTTAACTGTGTTGCTCTGAAAATACCCCCTCAAATAGAATAGAATCAGAATTGCCTAGACATGGTAAGGCCTTGCTGTGTCTAATAAAGGCAGCTGCCAGAAAAAAGCAATTACTAGGAAATGGAAATCAAAATCTAAACCAACTCTACTGGAGGTAGTGAATATAATAACGGAGGTAAAACAACAGGAATTGAGATCTTTAGAAAAGGGTAGGAGCAAATTACATAGGAAAAATGGGAATTGTGGGAACAATACATACAAGGGAGGAATAAGGTCTAAAAGGCAGCAGGACTTAAATGAGCTATGTAATGTCTGAGTGAGAAAGATTGCGTAGATTTATAAGTGATGCATAATGTTTGCAACTGGGAGTGTCAGTATGGTTTGTGATATAAAACACTTGCAAATAGGATAGTGTTGATGTGGTTTGTTTTTCATTTATATAAATGTATGATTGCATATATAGTAAGTGATGGTTTAATAAAGATGTTTCTTGTTTAAAAACAAAGGCAGGAATTGAGTAATTTATATAATATTGTTTGGGTTATATGATATGTAGCAGTATATGTAAAGTATAATGTTTGTTATGTTAATATAGTTTTGATTACTTTTATATGAATGTAAATTTGCCTATGTTACAAGTGATAACTGAATAAAAGTGTTTGAAAAAAAATCCCGGCTTATTCTGTCAAATCTTTCTCTGCATCAAGAGCAACCAACAGTAGTGGCATTCTCTTACATTCTGCTTCCTTCTGGATCGTCAGTGTTGTCAAATGTTTGCCTGCCCTCTGGAGAACCACATTGATCCATATCTATCAATTTTGACATCGCAGCTGCATCCAGTTCTCTTCTTGTTTCTGTCTTCTGCTTTGGACGGTTTCCCTTTTTAAAGAAGGAAGGCCTCTCCTTCTCCGTTGTGGGACAACAAGAACTCCCTGTAGTTCTGAATCCTGATTATTGTACTCTCTTCTGCACAGTTTGATTGTTGAAATCTTCCCTTTAGAGATTGCTACATCACAATGCATTATTAAATAATGTATGCACACAACACGTGGCTGTATGAGGGTTGAATAACCAGCCATCCTACATTAAGAATACCCTTCTGCACCCTTGTGGCAGAAGTGTGTAGCCCAGGACCCGAGTTTGGGATTGTTGGAATAAGGCACAGTTTTCAGTTCTCTCAGTGGCTAGTTTGTGTTAAAACTGTAACTTCACTTGCATTTAAGCACTGTGTTTGCATGTAGCCGCAGACCATGCAATGGGGTTTAGCGTTGCCATGTATAGATGCAAACACTTATAAATTTTCCTTGGTATCTGCTAGAGAACCCTCCTTAGTGCCACTACCTTTCTGTGCGTAAGAGAGCAAATCAGCTGAGCATTCTGAGGCATTTTCGCAGCCTTCCACCCTTAGTCTTCCACAGCATAGCTGCCCCTGTTAGTCTCACAAGCAAATCCTGGTCCACCTAACCCATCCCCACTAGTCAGCAAGGGCGCCCGCAGGCAGGTGCAGTGGGGTGCACTTGCACCCCCCTGGAATCGGCTGACTAGTTAATGCGTTCTTCTTTAAGAAGAAAGAAGGTCCATGCTGACATCATGCGTTCTTCTTTAAGAAGTCCAGTTGCCGGCGTGCTGACATCATCGCTCATATTTACAAGTTTGCGAGCGGGAACTGACACAGACGGTTTCGCAAGCGGAAGATGGGACCTGAAACGGACGGATTCGCAAGCGGGAGAAAACGGACGGAAGATGGGACACTTTCAGAGTGAGGTGTGTGTGTGTGTGTGTGTGTGTAAAATGCCCCAGGTGTTACATGGTGGGTAGAGAATAAGGCTTGAACCCTGTACCTTGGGTACAAGTGGCAAGATCCTGAATTCCCTACCCACCACCATTTGTAAAAATGTTGCAGGTTTTTCCCTCATACTTTTTCTGTTCCTCATAAAATCTGTGGTTTCTGTATTTGTGTCCTTGTTGCCTGAGGTTTGATTCTTGGTTGTCTGGAGTGTTTCTCCCTGGGCCTCTGCTAAAAATTAGCTTTTTTTCCAAGTCAGACTTTCCTGGTTAACAAATGTTAAAAAAAAAAAAATGGACACTCATTTCAATATCAGACTTCATATTCTTCAGAAAGTGCATGGTAACAAAAGCTTTTATTCTAGCAATTTTCTAAGTGTACAAGATGGATATTTGAAATGTATCACTGTCTTTGGGACTGTATTCCCCCATTATTGGCTTCATCCAGGTTTTGTGCTAAGGTTGAGAGCTATGGTAAGAACTGAATTCACTGAATATGTTTGGGGGCTGTATTCACCCAGTATTGGCTTTGTTCAGGTATTTATTGGCTTCATCCAGGTTTTGTGCTAAGGTTGAGAGCTATGGTAAGAACTGAATTCACTGAATAAGTTTGGGGGCTATATTCCCCCATTACTGGCTTTGTCCGGGTGTTTTTTGCTAAGAGGTTGAGAGCTATGGTGAGAACTGAATTCACTGAATGTTTGGGGGTTGTATTCACCCATTATTGGCTTTGTTCAGGTATTTTGTGCTAAGAGGTTGACAGCTGTGCTATGGTGAAAACTGAATTCACTAAATGGTAGCCATTTAAGTTTCAGTCTTCCTCTTTCACAAAACGACTGATTTGGCGTAGTGGTATGTTGCTCTGACTGTTTTGCACAGGGTCCCCTGGGTTCAAGACGTGGCAGTGAAATATATGGTGGTAACGCAGCATTTTATTCTAGCAACTTTCCAACATTATACAAGCAATGTTTAAAATGTGTCTCTGGTTTTTGGCCTTTTGTTCCCCCCCCCCCCAATATATTTTGGCTTTTTCCAGATTTCTTGTGCTGCAAAGTTCAGAGATACAGCTGAGTGTCGTAGATTTTACAAGGAGCTGAGAGCTGCAGGGGAGCAAAAGTTTAGTGCTGCTTATGTTTAGTCTGCTTGCATTGTTAATAGCACAACAGATAGTGTACTTGCTTTCGATGCTGAAGGCTGTGGGTTCTACTCCCACAGTAGGTAGATACATTGCTGATACTGTACTGTGTTGTAAAGGGGTGGATGCTGCAGTCCTTTTGGCAAAGATACCTAGTAACTATGAACCTTGTTATCAAGTTTGCAATCCATTCCCTATTGCGGTATTACTAGCTTATCATTTTTTTATTGCATGCAACAAAGGCAATTTATTCTTCAAGGGTAACAGGCACTTTATTTGTAGATTAAACAATGACATAAAGTTGTTTGCTAGCAGCAACCTCTTTATTAGTTACAAAATTCTTTAATGTGGATTTTACTACTTCAGAGATTGTGCATATTTTTTACTGATACTGGTGCACTATAGAAGGTTGAGTAGACTTTTTATGATGGAAATGTTCTGAATTGGGCAGTTTTGTCATTGGTGTATGCATTTTGTTTCATTGTTTACTGGAAAAATGTTCAAAACAATACATTTAAAATGCCCTCTAACAACTGTACTGTATTGTACAAGGAATATAATGTAATACAGTCAGGAAGGTGTATCAAAGAGCAAGTGTATGTTATGTTCGAGGGGCCTATGATTTTGAAGACAGCCCAGAGTTAATATTTATCTGCCACTGGCAAAATGTATTTTCTTTGAATGTGGGTTTCAATGCTGTTTCAATGCATGTGAGTTTCAAGGGCAGAGAAGTTTTAATGTTAGTCTATTTTCATTGCGAGACTGCATTGCTTTGTATAACAGATATGTATTAGGGTTTGTGCTGTAAAATGCAAAATAAAACTTTCAAATGAAATCCTAAATCATCGCAGAAGTAAAGCAGTATGCACATTAGTGTTTATGGTAAATGGGGCAAAATAAACAAGGAATGGGACATTA
The DNA here is from genome assembly GCF_019279795.1 of Protopterus annectens. Classification (NCBI taxonomy): domain Eukaryota; kingdom Metazoa; phylum Chordata; order Ceratodontiformes; family Protopteridae; genus Protopterus; species Protopterus annectens. Next base: position 61,932,539 of record NC_056740.1, on the reverse strand, counting down.
GAATGGCTGCAGGGGGGAGGCTCCATTTGACCATGATTTTGTGAGGGGGGTAGCAAACTCAGCCCCGGTTGAACTATACCTCTCAGTTGTCCATATCTTTGCAGAATGAATAGATATTTGCTTCTTATTTTTGGTTTGTTCCTCATAAAATTTATGGTTTTCTAGCAAATCATTTAGGAATGAAGTCACTAAATGACAGACATTGAGTTTCAGACGTCATAACCTTCAGAAAAATGCATGCTAATGCAAGACTGTCTTGGTTTATACAAGAGCAATTTTTAGTAGTGTTTGTATGTTCCCCCAATATATTTGGCCTTGTCCAGATTTCCTGCATTAAGAGGTTGAGAGGTACATGCAAATCACTTTGTAGATTTAGGAATATCCAAACCTCTCAATTGTCCCCAATTTTGGCTCAAAATGTTGCTCTCCCCTAATAATCCCTCCTCCAAAATGGCAATTTTGGAAGAAAATGTGGAGGGTTTACAATTATATATAACTGTAATGATCAGAGTTATAGATTACTTTTATTTCAGAAATGCATGTAGATGCTCTTATTTTGTTAGTTGCTCAAGTTAACAATGTTAATATTAAAAAGATGTCCCTTTTTTGACAGGTATATTTGCATCACATTTTGGTCTGTTTTTCATATTGTGGTTTTCTGGCAAATTAGTGGCAAGTCATTAAAGATTGAAGTTAGAAAATAATGGCAGACATTTGAGTTTCAGATTTTATACCCTTCAGAAAATTCGTACTAATGCAAGATCTACTATTGTTCTATTTAAGTTAATAAGAGCAATATTTAAAAATTGGCCTTATTTTTGGGCCTGTGTCCCACTTCTAGTTCTATGTATGGCTTTTCAAAACAAGAATGGTGGCACAATGGGTGAGAGGTATATAATCAGACTCCAATAACCATATAAAATACGTACATAGAAGTTCTCTTTCCAAATTCACCGATACTGCCGTTAATTTAAACCCAGAGTTCAATAGTCAATTCCGTGGAACAATGACTTGTAAGGCACATCAAAAATAATCCAAGCGTTCAACGGAATGTTTAAAACCATTTATTATAACAAACTCGGCAAGCGCTTTCAACAAGGTCTTCATCAGGCCGTTATAATTTCAAATAGACAAACACTTCTGTTTATAAAGAATGCATTGCAACTTTACATATGTCATATCCTGTTAGCAATATGAATCGTTTATCTTGTTTATCCTGAGGGCACAAGAGTATCTGTGAGCGTTATCTTGCTTTACTTGCTATGTATGGCTTTGTCCAGATTTCTGGCTCTGAAGTTGAGAGTTATGAGTGTCAGAGCCGTCACTGTCAGCCAGAGACATTTCAAATTATGACATACTTATTGCACCCCAACCCCCATTGTAGTGGCTCTGGATGTGTCCAAGGAAGGCAAGGAGCAGTTATGCAGTGTAAGTGTGCAGAGTATTCCCCCATCCAAGGTAGATCACAAATACGACCGTGGCTTTTCATCTGCCCTTGATTTTGCAGAATGTTCTGGTTTTCTATCAGATTTTTATACTGTTGATTTATGCTTCGTATTATTCAGGAACTGCATGCTGTCACAGTGCCCTGTTGCTCTGTTTAAGTAGCCATGGTTTAATGAACATCAGGTAAGCTTGTCGGAGATTGTAAGATGCAAGTAAGCTTTAGTAAGCATATTGTTAAAGAATTACCAGCATTGAAAGCCTTTTCGTTGTTGCCATGCAGAGAATATTTACATAACTAGATAATGTATAAGCCTTGGGTATTGAAATGCATATGACAGTATTTGTAATAAAAGGACAGGATTGCAGTATTTTCAGAAGCTCATTAAATTTTATTGGAGACCAGTGTCTTATAGCAGTGTCTGTGTGTTAGTACACTTGTAGTTGGGTGGCTGTAATGGTATATGGTAAATAAGCATTGCTACCTTACTTAAAAGCCAAGCCCTGCAACAACTAGGTAAGCTCCACACTGAAGTCAAAACACAATAGCTCTGGGTGGGTAAATTTACTCTGTAGTAATCAAAAAAGGCAAATTTGAAATAACTACAGCTTATGTGCAAACACAATAGGTAGTGATGAAACAATGCTCTGCTAAAAATGCTTTAATGCTCCATATTGCTGAGCTGCAGATCACAGTTATTATCACTGGCTACCAGGATTTCACCCACTTCAGATCAAGCACGGTGCCGTTCAGTGCAACCTTCCCAGAACTAATTCAAGTCTGACCAGAATTTGGGGTGTGTGTGTGTGTGTGTGTGTGTGTGTGTGTGTGTGTGTGTGTGTGTGTGTGTGTGTGTGTGTGTGTGTGTGTATGTATAAGAGGGAGGTAGCATACCCCTCAGCTGTCCAGGTTTTTGCAGAATGTCCAGATTTTTGCCCCATATTCCTCCTAAAAAGGATTGAAGTTGCTAAATAATGAGACATTTCAGTTTTAGATGTCATATCATTTAGAAAAATGCATACTAACACAAATCCTGTTACTCTTGCAATTTTCTAAGTTTGAGAGCCATATTTATAATCTGTCCCTATTTATTTTAGGCTTTGTCCAGATTTCTTGCACTAAGGTTGAGGCTTTGAGGGGTGTGGTATGTTTGTGTGAGAGAGAGAGAAAGTGAAATGCCCAAGTTAGAGTTAGCAGGTGGAATTTATTTTCAAGTGCATTTTCAAGGAACTGTGAGTTTTAAGGGAAGCGAAGTTTACTGCTGCTCATGCCAAGTCTATGTACAATGTGCAACTGTTTTGTTTAGCAAATGGTATCTCTATTGTGGTATAAAGTTTTAAAGCTATGTTAGTAGCACCACAAGTAGAATACTTGCATCTTAATGTAGAGGCTTGAGGTTCTATTCCTACAGCATGTACATTTGTATGCTGCAGTCCTGAGGATGTCCTCCTTTGGATGAGATGCCTAATAACTATGAACCTGTTTTTCAGCATGCCATCCATTTTCTATTGCAATACACCAGCTTACCATTTTTTTAATTTAACATAGGCAATTTATTCTTTGACGGCAGCAGGCACTGAATTTGTAGATGAAACACTGAAATATACAGTTGTTTTCTAGCAACAACATCTTCATTAGTTTCAGATATTTTTAATGTGGAATTATTCAGATTACTTTTACTTCGGCAGAGACACTCAAACAAGTGTTGCTGTATAATACAAGGGATATAATTCAATTATATATTATAATTAATACAATCAGGTAAATCAAATAACTTTTGCATGGCCCTAACAGAGCCTATTGCTTGAAAACAGTTCAAAGGTAAATAACCTGCCACTGGCCAGATGCATTTTCTTTGAATGTGGGTTTCAATGCTGTTTCATTGAATGTGAGTCTCAAAAGTAGAGAAGCTTTAATGCCAAGTCTGTTTTCATTGTAAGACTATTGCTTTGTTTACGTTTAGTAAATGTCTCAGTGTTTGGGCTATAATGTTTGAAATGTAAGTTGTAAATTAAATCCAACTGCCTGTAACCATTGTCGAACTAAAGCATAAAACAGTATGCACACAGAGATTTGAACAGTGTCTACGGCAAATGGGGAGAAATAGCCAAGTAATGGGACACTGGAAAGGCTGTGTGGGTGGGGCTTGGGGTAGGTGGACTTGGGGGCGGCTGTGTTGGCAGGGGCCGGGGAGAGCTATGTGGGTGGGGCTCTGGGTTTGCACCCCCCTGCAAAAAATCCTGCGGGCTCCCTTGCTAGTCAGTACAGTATATACCTGCCATAATGGACAGACAATTTCCACCATTTATCCAGCCAACCTGATTGACATGGGCATCCTGAGGAAATGTAGCACTTGCCTCATGTATACTGACAACCACTTGCTCCTAAAGCAAACAAATGCAGTAAGTGAGAGATGCAACTCTACTATGAAATTAGAATCAGTCCTCTCCCATAACAAACAAGACAGGTTGCCAGTGCACACACCTTCAATTTCACACAAGAGAAGGTCAAGATGCATACACCCGTTTTCTTTTTCTTTCTTTCCTTTCTGTCTTTTCAGTTATTCTTCAGTTCTGTGGTTTATACATTCTTTTCTGTCTTTTTCATGCAGAGGTTAAGAAAATAAATCTTGACAGTACAGTAAAGGCCATGTTCTCAGCAATTTGCACTTGACTGAAATGTGCATTGACAAAATGAGATCACTGTAGTTATGGTTTTGCTTCGCCTCAGGTTTGTAACATTCTCAGAAGTGACTAAATTTGAGGGTGCATGCAAAGGGTAAAGGGCCTTCAATTGTGCTGTATTGTGTAAAGAGTGGTTTCCCTTCACATAAAAATGTGCTTTTGGAACCCCCCCCCATTTTTGAGAAATTAATTTTTAATTTCCTGCCATGAACCAGTGTGAAAGGAGACTGCCACTGACTAATATATACAGTCCTCCTCATAATTCTGTCTTACAAAATTGGCAGAAGCATGAGTTTGTATAAGTGGGAGCCCTTAATGAGTAACAAAATTCTTAAGTCAGTATAGCACTCCTTAGAGAAACTGGTTATAGGTGGTATCAACTCTACAAAGCTGATTTTTTTTACTTGTTCGGATGTTGTTAGCAAGCTGTGGCCGAGTGCAACTTTTTTTTCACATATGATGCCAGTACACTGCTTTAGTGACCGGAGACCTTTTTTGTTTTTCTTCTTCTTCTTCCTTTCATGGGCTGTTATTTCATTCTTGCCCATTGTGGAAATGGAAAGGGTGATTAGCTTGTTAAATAACTCTTCCTTCCCCTGTCCCCTTGGAGCAGGAAATGTGACATTTTACCCATTAGTAAATGACTTTTCCATCTGTTTAGTAATTACTTTCAGTGGGAAGCATAACCCAGAACTTTTAAGACAATTTGGAAAAGATTTTCCCATGATTTATGGCTGAAAAAAAAGTGTTAGGAACAGGGTAAAACATAGCTTTTCTTTGCTCTGGCTCCACATCCATTGCCCGAGTATCTGCAGCTACATAAGCCCTTGCAACTCCTCTTTTAGTGGAGATGGTGACTTAAAGGAAATAAAAAAGGGTTATTTTCTCTGAGGATCAGGATCACATTACTTTTTTAATTTTGTAGTCCCAATGAAGGATTTAATACCTTTATCTCCCACACCTCTGCTGGTCAAGAATCGGACAGAAAGTAACTTGAATTTGCTGCCCACAGTTCTCTACATGTGTCCAGTTCAGAGACTGAAAACTGAGGTTCAGAAAGACCATGCCTGAAATGAACTAGATAGTTATCGGATCAAGTAGGTGCCTCCAGTTTATCACTAGTTTCTAAACTTAGATGGAAAATCCAAGTTTGAAAGAACATGAGTGAAGCTGAAGCTCTTCATTAACCCTAAGAGCTCAATAATGAGCTCTTGGGTCTCATCTACACAGAGATTTAGAGTATCTCAGGACTGACCACCTAGAGGATATGTGAACTGTGTACCAAAAAATCCCAGAACTCTGCAGAAAGGCACCAGAGTAACTGGTGGATTGTACACAAGGTGAATTCTGCAAGTTACTCCTGCACAAGGTTCAAAGGAGTTGCTTTGTGCGACTGTGGTTAAATTGCATCTACAGAAGGGGGTATTAGTCCAGTAGGTCTTAAACATACTGTCTTCTTATGCTGTACAAAATTGCCTCCTTATAATCACATTGCCAAACCTTCCTGTTCTCCTTGCACTGAATTGTAAACCATAGTTTGGTATGGTCCCTTTTGTAGATGTTTACTTATGAACACAGTTCCTAGATTAATCAGGACAACATCTGTAAATTTTCCTTACCTAATCACTTACTATACCTTTTGGTTGCCACAAAGGCAACTTCACTTCCTTTTCTGTCAACTTTGGCATATCTCATTTCACCCATGGCAGACGCCCACAACTGCTGTCTTTTAATGGTTGTGCTTTTTATGTCTAAAATGGAGATCTGAAAGGTGGTTCCGACTAGACTATTAGACCTAAGTATTTGTTTGATTCCAGTAACCAAGTTATTAGTGGAGAGAGGTTACAGTCTTGCTAAAGGATATTGTACTGGTAAGGTATACTTCTATTGAACAATTATCAGATTATCCTTGTGTTTTAATAGTACATGTTTTATCCTTGTGTTTTAATAGTACGTTTTATTCTCTGTATCTCTCTCTCCTAGTCTATTAGTCTATTGTAATGCACCTTTTGTAGATTGGATTATAATTTGCTGGAAACTGCTGTTCATAGTTCATTATACCATTATGCTGTAAAATTATGGGGATATAGACTTTGAGTAACAAGTGACATGATCCTTAAGTTTTGCATGTTTATATGTAGATATTCCAACACACTCGAGAATCGCTGACTTGATCTCTTAAGATGATAGCAACTACACTTGAGTTTTTGTATTTTTTGTTTCACTGTTTTGCAAAGTGCATGTTCTCTTTGCTTTATTTTAGGGTCCCAGAGAATAAGGTACATCTGATTGGAATTCAGGTACTTAATTGTAATCTGTCAGAAGAAAATGTTTAAATCTATCTCTGTCTTTTACAGTGTACAGAATGGATTGGCTACAAGCTTGACTTCCCTTACAAAGACTCTGTATGACCTACACAAAGAGCAACACCCTTCTGACATTGTAGGGAGCCCCTTAAAAGAACTGGTAATAGAAAACTTTGATGAAGAACAAATTTGGCAAGAACTTGAGTTACAGAATGATTCAGTTTTGAGATATTTTAGGAAAGCTGTAGCCAAAACAGTTAGAGATGATGACCTCCAACTTCTTTCTGCTGACAGTGATGATGGAGACAAGGACAAAGAGGAGGAGGATGCCAGTGCGGATCACATGGAGGAAAACTTGCTCTCAGAAGATGCTTCTGATGCAGTCAGTGAGGACTTTGACAGTAAAAAGAAAAACAAAAAGAAGGAAAGTAAACTAAAGCATTCTGAGAAATTGAGCGATTATGATTCAGATGTTGACTTTGACATTGATGAATTGGAAGAGAGGACTAAAGCTAACAAAAAAAAGACAAAGCCAGGGAGTAAATCCATTGTGGATGATGCTTTTTTTAAGCTAGCTGAAATGGAGGCATTTTTGGAAGATGTTGAACGAAAGGAAGATAGGAATGGCAAAGATGATGATGAGGAGGATGAAGATACTATAGATTATGGTGAAGATATACCATCTGATGATGATTCCGAAGATGAAGAACAAACTGAAGTAACTAGGAGAAAAAAGGTAAAACTGTCCATTTTATAAAATGTGTTTGTGTTTCATTTTTGCCATTTCAGGTTCTGAAAGCTGACCTGATGATGATGTTTATTACTCATTGTTTTCTCAGGCTCTTTCCTTTAATTATTTACATTATATTGTGCTGTGGGGACTGTTTTTTTTCTCACTCTGTTATAGGTATCAGCCAGTTCAATGCAGGAAATTTTCTTGGCTGGAATCTGTGTGTTTGATTTCTTTTCCTTGCAGTTTGTAGCCTTCTTATCATTCCCTTACTCCAACTTGCTGATTTAACAACTATGCTACTGACAGTTTCTGTTTTTAGCTATGTGTTTGTCCAGTAGGTATTGTCCTTTGACTGATCAGTTGGTTTTCAGCTGTCCAGTTGGCTACTTTTTTTTTTTGCATGATTTATGTTTATGGACAGCAAATACTGAATACTCAAGTGCACGCTTTGTGTGTGTGTCTGTCTGTGTGTGTGTGTGTGTGTGTGTGTGTGTGTGTCTCTCTCTCTCTCTCTCTCTCTCTCTCTCAAAGAATGTTGACTGTTGGGGAGGGTAAGTCATAAGGTTTTGACAAGGTCTTGTGAGCTTAGAATATCACACTACAAGACAGACATTTTTAAGTGTGTTGTGCCTTGATCCATAAGAACTAAAACTTGATTTTCAAATAGTAAGACTTTAGATGACGCTTTGACTAAGTGTAACATGTTCATTTTAAAAAGCTTCTTTTACAGAGACTTTTTTAGACCAAGTTAAGAAAAGGTATAAGGATCAATACAGCTTTCCTGGAATTTGGAGTACCGATGAGTGTAGTTAATGCGGCTGCTTCCTTCTGGAACATTGATATGGCCTTGTTGGACAGTTTCTTCCCATTGCAGTTCTGTGTTGTAAATTTCATCTCTGGGAAGATTATGAAGGTTTAATTCAGGCATGTGTATAAATGACACTTGGCCTATCCTATTCTAGTTTCAGAGCAGATAATTTGTTTTCCTCCTTCATGACCCTCTCATCCACCTCTGTCTTGGCAGTGATCCCTTTGAGGCCACTGGACATCCTGCATACTCGTGAGTCAGTGCAGGTAGTTGAATTAATGTTTTCTGCAGCAATTCTTTTGGTGCCACAGTCAAATTCTGTGCATGTCTAATGTGTCAACACTGTTATGCACCAGTCTCTGCATTAGACTGTGGCATTGTGCCTACCTTAGGTTAATATGCTAAACTACAGTCCAAGATATTGTATGTGACATACACCAGACACAGCTCATTTTATATATTTATATAATTTTATATATATACATATACACACACACATTTTTATATAATATATAGTAATATATGTTTAAATCACAAAATATCTAAAAACTTGAATAGCAAGGTATCTAATAATTTTATCCAACTAAAAAAATACTGTCTGTCAGACACCCCAAGTACAAAACCAAGATAATGGGTTATCATGGCGGTAGACTGTTGGGGGAAGGGTTTTTAGTAAGGTAATGTGTAGGGGGTTCATTTACAAGCGTAAGGTGGTGCAGGGGGAGGCTTTGCACTCCCCCTTGCATCCACTTACTTGTATGCTACTCCTAACCATAACCCTGTCCCTAACCATAATCCTATACATTACATTACTAAAAGCCCTTTCCCTGTGGATGATTTTGTTTTTTTTTTCCCTTCTAGTTTGTTTTGCTTTTTAGGGGGTTTAGTGCAGAAATAACGGCCCTGTTATTACTTTAATTCATGCAGTTAGGTTTTGATTTCTAGTTTAGCAGTTTAATAGGTTTGGATTTCTAGTTTAGCAATTTATTGAAATCATTTGTTTTATTGAAAACTCATCCTGTCCTACTGCTTTTGAAAGAGGGTTCCCCATTTCTTTTGATGCAGCCTTATGAGTTAGATATATTAATTAGCGGATGTAGGGGGCACAGATCCCTATTGTAAGAAAGCTCACAACACCGAACTGGGAACATCAAGAATGTCAAACTACAGTGGGGAAAGGAGAAAAACACCAATTCCCCACCGTACTGTGATCATACACAGTCAAGGTCTTTGTTGCTCAACCTTGTGGGTTTTTGAAGTTCCTGGTTCGGTCTTTTGACATTCACCTTTGTTAGCTTTCATCCTTTTGATAGGAGATATGCCTTCTCCACAAAAAAAATCACCAGTTCTCCTACTACACAAATTTTCTGTGATTTATCTGTATATCTGTAGAACATACATTGTGCATGTGTGTGCGCGTGTGTGAATGTGTGCATATGTGCACACACATGGATGTGTATGTAATACATACCTGTGTGTATTGACACCTATGTGTGTGTGTGTGTGTGTGTGTGTGTACAGAGTAAAATCAGGGTAATGCTGTTGAATAGCTCATTGATGATTTTGTTCTCATTGTCAGTGATCACCAGTTTTGATGCAGTGAATGTCTGTCTGTTTTCTCTTTCTTTTTTGTGGTTTAGCATGTGTCTGTTTTCTCATTGCTTTTTGTGGCTGACAACTGTGTAGGGAATATCTGTTTCATATCAGTTGGAAGTCTTTTACAGAGATGGGGTAATCTCAGATATGCATACTTGTCTCCAACATGTTTTGTTTGTCACAGACTAGGTTTAGATCCTTAGATCAGGTAGTTCTAGTGGTGTGTGTTTTGCAAATGTGTAGCAGACCCATCGGAGCTGGATCAGAGAATGCCTTGTAGATTAGGCATAGATCAGCCCTCGGTAGTCTGTAGGAGACTTGAGTTACCGGGACAGGGCTTTGAGGTGGTCCTCATAAAACATATTACTTGACACCCTGTATTCTTTTAGTGAGGAACCGCTGTGGCCACTCCAGCTGTTGCAAATGCCTGGTCAGATACATGTCGAAAGGTTCATTGTACTCTTATTGGTCTAATGAGGACTAAGTATAGTGGACTATCATCACCTTCATCTGCGTGCTATGCTCTTACAAGTTGCACCACCTAGAAGGATTTTTCTCACTACAGTGGACACATGACCTGAGTTCCCAAGTCCGTTACCATTATGTCTACTTTTAGGGGAGTGTTATCAATGTTGTAATTTTAAAGGGGTGGTATTCTTCCAAAAGGGTATGATTATGCTTTTTTTTTTTTTTTTTTTTTTTGCACTGGGTTTTAGGCCGTGGTTCTGACACTAGTTATTTGTCTGTGTCAGGCCTTCCTGGAAGAGGTCTTCATCTTTGGGAGATTCAGGAATTGCACCCGGCTTTTACTCAACATATTTGATCAGACAGGGGCCCCCTGCATTTGCCTTGACTTCAGAAGAGTATGTTACAAACAGGAGTGGTCCCAGTACCAAGCCCGGTGGGACGCCACTAGTAACAAGTCTCTTGCTGGAGGTGGATTCCCCCACCAAAACTCCAGTACCAAGCCCGGTGGGACGCCACTAGTAACAAGTCTCTTGCTGGAGGTGGATTCCCCCACCAAAACTTCATGTGTACTATCTGTAAGTCATTTGGGTATCCATCAGGTGACGTAGGGATTTATGCCTAAATTTGTAAGTTTGTCTAGAATACCCAAGTGAGGTATTGTGTCAAATGGCTTTGCCAGGTCAAGGTAGGTAGTATGTACAGTTTTTGCCCTTATTCATGGCTGTAATGACCTTCTTAAAGTCCCACCAAGTTTAGTAGGCATGAACTGCCTTTGACAAAACCAAACTGGGATGGGGCCAGTGTCTGAAACTTTTCTATGTTTTTGTTTCAGGTCCATGATAATTCTTTCCATGGCCTTGCATATAAGAAATAGACCAACTTAATGGGTCTGTAGTTCCCTGGTTCTGCCTTTGTGTAGAGGGATGACCGTTGCAGTCCTTCATTCTCTAGGAGCAAAACCTGTCTGGAGGTTATGGTTAAGTACATGTTCACCTGATGGGTCATGTTTCAGCCTATTTAGGAGGCATCCTGGGATATTTCTCAGGACCAATTGATGTATTGATTTTAACTCGAAGTGCATGGAGGACCTGTTCTTTAGTGATAGCTGTGGAAGAAGTAGTAGAGGGTATTTCTTGGGGTAGTGGGACTGAGGGTGTTGGGGAGGTAAAATTGGAGATGAATTATCTGCCAGCATATTTGCCATATTTCCCCAGTTTGGTATAGGAAGCTCCATTTACTGTTAGCTGAGTGCACTATTGGGTGTTCCCTTTAAGGTTGCATAGGTAGCCGAAAAATGCCTTATGGTTCCCCTTAGCTTGGGAGTCTATTTATTTTTTGTCTCTAAGTTGGCTTTAGTGGACTTGATTAGTCCCCTAAGTTGCCTGTTTAGACTGTTTAACCTGTTTATACTGGGGGAGGATCCACCAAGGGAGGTTGTTTGTGGAGTTTGTCCTGAGTTGTTATGGCTTAGTACTGCTGTTTTTTTATGCAGTTATTTACATGCTTGTATAGGGTTTCCATGAACACATCCACATATGCCACTTTGTTCTCTGATTTTGTGGAGGGAGCTTGAAATTTAATTTTTTCATTGCTTTTTAGAAGGTAGTTTATATTTATTTCAAGGTAGTTATATTTATTTCAAGGGTGACTGCTTTATGATGTGATCTGACAAGTGAGGACATCACATGGGGGTGCAATTTTCTCTCATATTTGTGAATACCAGATCCAGGATATTTGTACTCCTAGTAAGTATGCAGACTAGCTGTTCCAGGGTAGTTGCCATGACAAAATCCAGGAATCTTTGAGCCTGCATGTTAGTCATTGTGTAGGTTACCAGTTTATGATGGGATAGCTAATCTCCCATGAATATGGTGTTGGGTTGTTCTCTGAGTGACTCCTGTACATTCAAGTACTTGGTGTGGTTTTCCTGGGTCATAGACTGGGACCTATAGCTAGCAAGGCTATAGTATAGGATTTTACCTAAGTTAGTTGGACATGGAGAAGCTCAATCATATCATATTGTCTGACCAATCTTGAGGTGTTTTTACTTTTTATGTACACTGATACACTTCCACCTCTTGTCCCTTCTTGTGTGGTAGCTGGTCTAAATGTGTGGAAGGCATTATAGCCTTGTACTACTGGGGTGCCTTCCACAGCTTTAAACCATGCCTCAGCAAATGCACAGATGCCAACATTCTTTTGGGTCAGGAGCACTCCCAGAGAGTGGAGCTTCTTGTTGAAACTCCTAGCATTGAGCAGTAGCATCTCTAGTTTAGTTTATCTTGTGCAGAATTTCCTATGTTGGAAGGTTTATCAGATTGGTATTGCCTAAATGGGGGGGGGGGGGGGGTAATATAATGTTTTGGCAAATATCCAAAAGCCTAGTGAGGACATGTACAAGACCATCCCTGGCAAGGCAGCATGGTCTATCCTATCTTTCTAAGCTGACAAATATTGGACCCCCTTTGAGTGACACCAGTAACTAAGCCAATCATTAATATCAATCGTCCTGTATGTATATTCTGATATTCTGTTTAGAGAAGGTAGAATGCTGCTCAATGCTAGGCTGATAGCTGCCTGGGACACGTAATCTGAAAAGTCTACCATCATCCTTCATATAATCCAGTTAGGTATGTCTCAGGCCATTGGCATCCGCATGGGCTATGACAGAGTTAGTGAATTAAGGTCTAGATTTTATTCACACAATGTTTTTCTCTTGCTGATTTAGTACAGAATGGTAGATTTTTTCTAGAGTTTTGAATATGGTGTTGGGTTGATCTCTGAGTGACTCCAAGTACTTGGTGTGGTTTTCCTGGGTCATAGACTGGGACCTATAGCTAGCAAGGCTATAGTATAGGATTTTATTCTGGGAGTGCTCCTGACCCAAGAGAATGTTGGCATCTGTGCATTTGATGTTTTTCATTTTCACATATCTTCTTCTCGCCTCTGTACATACCATCCTACTCTAAGCGTACTTGAAAATGTCAGTCCTGAAAGAAATGTATAAAAATCAAAGACCTATTTAGGAATTTTCTCTAATTTGTCTGTGCCAGAAAAACAGGCTTTGGTTCAGCTGAGAAGTCAAGATTTGGTCATTATGTCGTCATATCAGCTTACAAAGGGGGTGGGGGAAATGGTTTGGGATTAGAAAGACTACAGTTTAGTGGCAGTTATCCAATCGAATGATGTCAAAAAATATTTGCATCTTGAAATGGTTCCTACTCATTTATACAAACAAACTACTGATATGTTTATATCTGATGTAGTTGCCATTGTAGTTGCCAGTAGTAGTAAACAACCTGTTGTGTTTAAACAACCGGTACGTTACAGGTTATATTTATTACCCAAGGTGCACCAGTATGATATTCTTACACCAGGTAGACCTGTTGTTTCAGATAGGGAGTTCTTACTCAGCCCACTTCTGAACTTTATTTCCGACACCTTCTTTGTCATATTAGAGCGAGATTAGGTGATACCACGAGTTGCTTTCCCTCCTGGATCAGCAACAGGTGTTGCTGATGTTAAATATTTATTCCTAACTAGTTTGTGTGTTTCTTGAAATGAATGTTATCCATCTTGATTGTATCCTCTTTTAGTTAATGCAAGTGTTTTTACCTATGATTTTACATGTCCCCCCTTCTTTTATATTAAAATACAGCTCAGTTAAAATGTGATGTACATTTTATTCATGTGGTTGTTTTATATAATTAGTAAATCCTCCTTTTTTACACCGAGTGTTCCCCTTTTGTTTTGTTAGTATCTCCATCTATTTAATAAGTGTTTTTCCTGTGAATTCCCACTTTTTTCCTACCATTACAACTTAACTGTATTTTAGTGTAAGATTTTCAGTTGTTTTTTGTAGTCTGGGAGTAAAATTGATGAGAGTGGTTAATTGGTGACAAGGTATAATATGCTGCTGTTTCTTAGGAGTAGGTATTGGTTGGAGTTCTAACAACTTTTAGTTCTTTCATTTTTCCAGTAACCTTAACAATGGATGGTGGCACTCTGCACAGCTCCATGCAGTGCTGTGCTCGACGAGCACTTTCATTTTCAAATTCTGTCTTAGGAGCATTAACCTTTCTGTTGTAGCTGCAAAACCACAGAGTTAAGCAGTGGTACATCATTGCACTTTTAAAGCTGCGCTCATAACCCAGCCAGTTTAGTAGTTACCTGATATTGGCGCTTGAACCAAAGTTTTTCTATCCACATTTATTAGTATACCCCAAATCAGAACTTTAAAGGAGAACCGCACCCACAGACTCAAACATGTTTATTTCATCATGGTTTGGCGTTTCCTACATTTTAACACTACTCTGAGACTATTTACAGGTTTTTAAATAATTTTATATGTAATGTCTGAATCTGAACACATGGGGTCTGGCATCTTGAAGTAATTCTAGTAGTTTAGTTGCCTCTAGGTATCCCACAATGCAGTATTTGTCTGTAAAAAAAAATGATATCACACAGGCCTCTTTCTTCCTAAAGCTCCTGTCATTGCATTGATTTTTACATGCATATACTGCTGCATTTCAGTCAGTTTTAAGTAACATCTCATGCCGTTCGATGACTACTTAAAAACACAAACAGTGGAAATGCCACAGAACAGACTTTCAAAGTGCTTTTTTCCTGCTGCTGCTTTTTAGAATGGCTAAATTGCAGTCGTTAATAAAGCCTGAATTGTACTGCTTTGACTCATTTCCATCTCCCTTCACACCTAACTTCCCTAGCTGTTAAAGTGCTAAGGGCAATTGTTGAGCTGTTACATGCTGTGATTGACAGCTCACAGCAGGAGACTTAACTCATGCACTGTTTCCTTGTTCTAGCCTGTACTTTCTGTATGGGAAGGACCAGGGACCTATGACATCACAGCATGGGTGGGTTTTTAGGACGTTCGTGGTGATGTCGGTTTGGGGAGGGAACTGGCCAAAAAACTACCTGTATTCATTGGCCTTGATGACATCAGTGAATTGGAGACTGCAGCAAGCTTTTCTAGGGTGGGATAACGTTTTTTTTTTAAAGTGAAACCACTACAGTACAGTAAGGCACTGTTCTAGTGGAGAGAAACAGCCAATTTAAAATTTTATATGCTGTAATGTTTTTCATTCATAGTAGGGACAGTAAATAGGGAGAAAAAGGACAGAGAAGTTGAGTATTTAATAATAGAATCCCGTTTTTGTCCTTTAACTATGAGCCATAATGCTAAGATCTCCTGCTGTTTACCCACCAGACTTTATGATTAGACTGGACAAGAATGTTGACCTCTTAAGGTTAACTTAGTACTCAAAATGTAAATCTACTTCTACTATTTTCATTGAACAAATATTTTAACTCTGGGACTGAAATGTTATTATATTCTCTTACTATTCCCAGACCCACCTCACCGTTGGGCAAAATAGATTGTCAGCAAAGTAGTCTACCCTCTGTTGTCAGCCTCTTAGCACTTGCTATACTTGGGCAATGTAAGAATTGTCATCTGCTCAAACACCATGATCTTTTACTTAATTCAGCACTGTCTGTTTGTGAGAGGTGCAAGTACCTAACCAAATATGCGATCACACTCCCGCAATCAAACCCATTCTATGAGCATCACTTACCTACACAACAGTGTGCTCACACAAACCAAATTGTAAATTGAGGCATAAAAAAAATCCTTACCTAAGCCACGGTGGGCTAATAGCTGCAAGGCTCAGTGTGAACTAAACACTGCATCACCAATTTGTGACAACACAATTGAGAGTAACTAGGAAATGGCATGTCCCAAACTGGTTATGCTTTAGCAATCGTCTAATGCATATAGAAATATACTAGTGATTTTGTTGACTCCATAGTTTAAACAGATTCTGCATTGAACAGGCTGAACAAAAACAGGGTGATGGTATGCTGTCTTTCAGAAGCAAAGATTGCTGACCCCACAAAGGCCCCTAGGATCCTTAAAATAGGCAAATCTGAGTGTGATGCCCCCATTCTGGGCAGTAATCAAGGAGCCTGAATCCACACCACTGACAATGGAGAGGGATGTTCACTTGAAATACAAATGGATACTCAGTATTTCCAGATGCAGACCTCTCTGCATCAAGCACAGTTTCTCTTAAGAACACCCATGGAATACTCTTAGTCTGGGGGATGGTTCCTTTCAATATATGTCCAGACACCCAGTAAGACTCCCCCATTGGCACAGCTAAGAGTTGAGTCCTTAGCTGGGGTTCCAAGCTAAGTTCTCCCACACCCTCTCTGTGAAACCAGTAGTTTGTGTCCCTGCTGCAAGCAGCTGACACACACACACACACACACACACACACACACACACTCTGAGATTTGATTTGCACACACACACGCCTGGGAAAGGCTGGTACAGATCCACCTGTTATGTCCCCTTCTGCCCAGACTATAAGGTAGTTATCACTACCACCAGAACCTCTGCCAGCTACTTTGTCTCTTTTATAAGGGTACACAATTATACTGAATGAAATTAATATTAATACAAATGGTAATGTTGACCAAACAGTAAGGCTTTCAGGAGTGGCCACTGTTATCACCAAATAACTGTGTGCAAATACTCTCAAACTTAAATTTTTCTAAAAAGGACCAGCCGCAATGAAAAGTTTAAATATATTTAATAATTAATAAAAGAAGAAAATACTAAATGTCTGTTTACAATAAACACCAGAGTTTGTCACAGGAAATATTAAAAATAATACCGATGGAAAGTTTCACACTGTTATAGAAAAAAACAGTATTTAGCTAATCTCACTATCTATTCCTGATGGGCTAAAATAATTCCTGTTCCTACTTACTGAATAGAGCAAGGCAAGATAAACTGGGTGAGTGGTCCGTGTTGTCAAATCCAAGACAGAATGCAGAATGCTGAGATCAAGCTCCTCATAATATCGAAGTATCATTTCTGGCTTACAGAATGACATCGCACACATCTGGTCATCTGACTGTTTTTCCCGCAATATCACCAATCACGAGAAGCTGACAGGAGTTTAGCACCTATGTTACTGTACATACAGACAGAGCTTTGCTCAGATCTGCTGCTGTTCCTGCAAGTCATAAAACCATTTTAACACTTTTAGTCCTACAGAGCTACTAACTATTCTGTAGCACAGACATTGCGTCTCTGGCTCAATTCAAAACTCTGGGATAATGGCTTAACCCATAAAAGTATTTTAATTTCAGATATATTTTAAAGTTTGCTGCAGCTGGATTATGATTAACCTTTGTTCTGCCAGTATCCTGTTGAAACATTTGCATGTAATTCAGTTACAGTAGTGCATGTACATTTCTTTTCTTTCCAGCAGGGCACACTGATACACAAACAGCTTTACAAATAAGTTTTTCAGCACAAGCATCTGTACAAATCAGTTTGATTTATAAATGACATGATTCTTTACAAAATTCCAGCTAACTGTGCTGGCATATGTTACACACATCCACTGCCTTACTTCTTCTGGCATGGCTGGCAGTACCTCCAATCATCACACTGAGTATGGTATGGTAGTGGCCTATGTTGGGGTAAACGACTTAATGAACAAAACCCTGGAGATATGCAGTAGATATAACGAGCTCTCCATGCATGTCATGAATGCAGGAAAGACTGTAGTATTGAGTGGAATCCTTCCATCACCAAAAACTGATGCCAAGGTATAAAGAAAAATGATTGGTTTTAGCAATTAAGTAAACAATTGGTGTCATTCTAGGGGTATCCAGAATTTGTCAGCATGGAATGAGATGCTTTACCAGAGATGGATTGCACTGTAATTCCAAGAATTCCACATCATGTCAAAAGCTTTTGCTGTCCCCATTGTGCCTTTTAAAAAAAAAAAAAAAAAAAAAAGAGAGAGGTCATGCAAATAAACCTCCCTACCTAAGTTCCAAAATAAATCAATCATTGGGTCATATCAAGGTGGCTGCACTTAATGGTAGTGTAAACAGCAAACTGATGGACCTTAAGGCCTTCCTGCATTTGGAGTACATCCATGTATATGCTGTTACTGAAACTTAAGTGCCCAGAGAGCACTCCTTTGGTACCTTGGTATTATGCATGCCACTCGTTTGGACCAGATGGAAACTGTGGTGGTGTATCCGTATTTGTTAGAGACCACACTGCCTCGACACAGATAACTAGAGGCCAACAGGTGGAGATTATTACTGGGATTCAAATCATGCTAAACAAGACTAGCTATCATTTCAAATCATGCTACAGCACCCCCTCAATGTCTACAGAAAATCACACAACATTCCTAAATATTCTGCTTGAACTCTACTTAAGCAGGAATAGCATTGTCCTAGGTGATTTTAACTACCCGGTGATTAATTGGAGAATTTAAACCCACAATGCAGGATATGCTCAAAAGTTCGTAGATTTATTATCAAAAACTCCCTGGACCAGATTGTTAAGGAACCCACTAGAGAAGAGAATATACTTAACCTAGTCTTAACAAAGGTACATTGGTAATGTTACATACAGATGCTATCCCTATCATCTGTCAAAAATCAGACCACAAGCTAGTGACCTTCTCCATTAGAATGTCCAAACTACCAGAAACTAATATCACATAGTTCAAGGACTTCAGACCTACAAATCTTTTGCAAGACTATGATGAGTTTTCTAAATCCAAGTATGACAGTGTTGTCCAAAAAGGTTTGTACTGCAAAAATGTATAAATTTCTACTCGCACCCAGGCAAATGTATTAACTTGGCAGTCCCATGTAGATCCAAGTAAATAGGCAGGTCTAAAAAAAATAGTGTGGTGGTCTTCAAGATTAAATAAACTTTTTATAATAAAAGGAAGAAACTCCCAAACTTGTATAGCAAAATAAATGTTCTGTAATTTAAGGAAAACCTCAAAAAGTTAGGTAAGAATATAAAAAGAATATACAAAAAAACAAAGACATCACATGAACTCGGACAGAAGCCAAAACAACTACAAATTGTTTTATGTCAGGAAAATGGGAAACTGTACCCAACATAATGGCATCAGCTACTCAAATCCAATGGATATTGTTAAAATACTGGCTAATGAATTCCGTGCTAATATCATCCCGGAGACATCGAGCCCAGATACGCTTATTCTTGATGGAATCAGTTCAACCATAACAAATGAGCATGTAATGAAGATACTCTCCAAAACAAAAGATACATCTATGGGTTCATAGGTTGTTACTTGGCTTAATGACTAGGAGCCTTACAAGCCTCACTGGCACCCCAAACCATTTGTGTCCCAAGTATCATGGGCATCTATACGGGGGGGGGGGGGCGGCATGTTAGCAGGGAAGTAGCTAAGGATTTGTAGGGAGGTGTTAGGATAATACTTGTCTTATTGGTGGCCTCTGTCCATAAGGTACATGTTGGGGGCAAACTGGGTAAATTTACAATTTTCCTTCCAACTGTCAAAGTTTTGTTTGAATAGGGCCCAGGATGAACTGTCTCTTATATGGATGGGGACCCTGTTCTATAATATAGGATGGTTTGGGCACATATCTGTGTCTCCAGCATGTTCTGTTTATATCGCAAGTGAAGTTCAGATCCCTGGATCTAGTGTTCCTAGTGCTGTTTTTTTTTTTTCAGATGTACAACAAATCAATCAGGGCTGAGACTGAGGAAGTCATGCAAGCCAGGCAAAGATCCCCTCTCAGCAGCCTGTAGGAGATTTGAATACAGAGACATTGCCTTTAGGCAATCTGTGTAGGACTGGGTATTCATGCTTTGAATTCTCCTGGTGAGAAACCTCTGTAGGTGTTCCAGTAGTTGCAAATGCCTGGTTAGATATGTGCCAAAGGAAGCACTATACTCAGCCCTTATTAGACCTATCATTGAATAGAGTGGCACTATAACATCCTCAGGGTATGGCATACAGGTCTATCTACAAGTTGGGTGACACAGAATGATTTTCTTACTGTCTTAGTTACATGTTGGTCAAAGATTAGTTTGCTGTCTACATATTCCCAGATCTGTTAGTACTGGGTTGCGTCTCAATGGTTTTATCAGTTATGTAGTTGACTTGACATGGGTTGACAATTTCCCAAAGGGCACCCTGCTGGTGACTGGTCTCTTAGTGGAGATGGTGGATCCTGTCTGTGAGCCAGCCAGCAATCTTGTGGATCCTGCTTTGTGAGCCAACCAGCAATCCTGTGAGCTAAGATTTATGCCTAGCTTAAAGATCTTGTCAGCAATGCCTGAGTGAGGTATTGTATCAGATGCCTTGGCCAGGTCAAGTTATGCATTGTGCACTGTTTTGCTGTCTTCATTTTGTCTTGGTGACCCAGTCAAAGAAGTACCAGGTTAAGTGGTCATGACCTTCCCCCTAAAGAAAGCCTAATTTGGATGGATCCAGTATTTCTGTATGTTACAAGTGTCGTTTTATTTATTTCTATAAGATTTCAGTCCATGCTTTTGCATATTAGGCTTGTTAGAATGACGGGTCTGTAGTTCCCTGAGTTGGTTGATGGTCCAACCCCTGTGGAGGGGAATGCTGTTCTCCTCCATTCACTTGAAATGTAGCCCTTTTTAAGTCTGTAATTGAAAAGTGCTTCAGGTGGTTCTAAGTCATGTTTTAGACTGTTCAAGATGTTGTTGGGACCCATGGAGACTGTCTTGTTGGCTTTAGCAAATGCTGCCAACACCTGGTCCCTGCTAATAGTTGGGGGGGGGGTTTGTTGGAAGGAATTTCATCCTGTGAAGCTGGGGGGAGTGGGGAGGTGAAGTTTGAGCTGAATTCATCAGCCAGTAGATTTGCTGTGTCACCCTGATTGGTAAAGGTGGTACCGTTCACCACCAGTTCAGCACACTGCTGTGAGTTGCATTTAAGGTTCCAGACATATCTGAAGAAGGCGTTGTGATTGTTCTTAGCCTTTGAGGCTATCTTGACCTCCTAGCAGGCCTTGTTGAACTTAGATTTCTTAGTTTCATGTTTAGTTGCATAAGAGAGCACTTGTGTTTAAGGGAGTTGCTGTTCCTGATTTTGGCCTTGTAGTTTCTTTTGTTATATACCCTGTTTAGATGAGGATTCCACCAGTGGGTGTTGCTTTTAGTGTTTGTTTTGGGTTTATTTGTGGTAGGTATGGCAGCCTCTGTGCAGCCATTCACATGTTTATATGGGGACTGTGAATAATTCTTCGTAGGTAAATGTTGTCTGTAGGTTAGGGGGCAGCCTTGAATTTTGACATTCCATCTCTTAATAGGATCTAGTTTGCCTTAGAATATTTCCTAACTGTTACTGTTTTTTTTTCCGGGTTTTCCAGGTTGAGCTTTACTTCAAAGAAGACAGTTTTGTGATCCATTCTCACTAGTGAGGATGTGACATGAGGGGAGTGCAACACTGTCCCATGTTGGTGAGTACCAGATCCAATATGTTTGAATCTCTGGTTGTCACGTGCGTTATCTATTCCACGGTGGTCCAGGAAGTGTTGTTCATATGAGGCTGAGGCAGTGCAAGTTTCCCAGTCTGTAGAGGTGTAGTCACCCACCCATGAAGATGGTGTTTGGATGGTGAGCACCTCTAGTAGGTTTAAGGAAGAAATGAGACTGTAGCGGCATAGATTGTGACCTGTAACTAGCCATGGTGATATGGTGAGGGGCCTTATCTATTGATGAGCTCCATGATGTCATCCTGTTTAATCAACCTGGAAGTATATTTGTTGCCAACATATATCGTGACACCTCCACCTTTGTCCCAGTCAGTGCTGCTGTTGGTCTAAATGTGTGGAGGGCTATGTAGCCTTGCACTGCTGATGTACTTTCTACTGCTTTAAACCAAGTCTCTGTCACCGCACAGATGTCTGTATTCTCCAGAGTGAGGAGGGCTTGAAGGGTGTAGATTTTTTTGGGTTTTTGGCATTGAGCAGTAACACTTTAAGGTTGCTTGGAGACTTTTTCACTATGTTGGTAGTTTTACCTTTCTGGCATTGCCTAAAAAAAGTTCTAAGAGGTGGATAAAGTTTTAGCCAATATCAAAAATCCTAGGGGCAACAGGTGCAGCCCATCCTTGGCAAAGCAATGTGGTCTGGTGACCATGTCTTAGGATCATAGGAGAATACTAGGCTATTGACCCGGAGGTCATTTTAAGCCTAGCAATTTCAACTCAATTTAATACCGTAGAGGTACTAGTCAATACCCAGGATTGCACTTGGTGATGACTGCCAATG
Source organism: Protopterus annectens (assembly GCF_019279795.1). Taxonomy (NCBI): domain Eukaryota; kingdom Metazoa; phylum Chordata; order Ceratodontiformes; family Protopteridae; genus Protopterus; species Protopterus annectens. The sequence continues at coordinate 61,910,353 of NC_056740.1, read as the reverse complement.
CCCAGGAGGGTTGTGGGCACTATCCTCAGTAAGAATTTATGGTGCCCCATCTACTCATCCAGGTTCCTCTTGAACAGTGTCATAGAGGTGTTCTGTTACACATGAATTGGTAGCCTGTTACAAAAATGTGGCAGTCGCTGGGAGATAAATCTATCCCTCTAGCATGTCCTGTTTAAGTCACAGGCCATATTTAATTGTCTGGAATGGGTAGGCCTAGACCCATTTATAGTGATAGGGTTTTTGTCGGTCCGTGTAAGGAAGATGCTGGAGGCCCTTGGTCTTCTTTGTTAGAAATCTTTGAGGTCTCTCTAATTGCTGTAAATGCTTAGTATGTTGCATGCTGAATGGGGCATTATACTCAATTATGGCCAGATAAGTGCTGAGTATAGGGGATTTATAACTTCTTTTGCTCTCGGGGCGATTCCTTTACTAATCAAGTAATCTGCGTGGAAAGCTTTCCTTACAACGGTAGACACGTGGTGGTTGAATTTAAGGTCGCAGTTGACCTGTGATCCCAGGTCCCTTATCACTTAATGGATACTTAGGGTATCATTGATTTGATGGTATGAAGGGATATTGTTTGTGCAGCATGGAATGATAATGCATTTCTCTGTATTCAGTTTGAGATCTTGACTAATACACCAGTCGTTGGTCTGTGTGAGGCCATCCTGGAGTATACCGACATCTTTTGGGGATTCAAGGATTGCACCTAGTTTGCAGTAGACTGCAAACTTGGTAAGCTACAACCCTTTAGTTTTGACCTGAACTTCTGAGAAGTATATACCAAATGGTAGGAGGCCTATCACTGACCCCTGTGGCACCCCGCTGATAACCAGTCTGCTGGTTGATGTGGAGTCGCCCACATGGTGTGTGTGTCTGGATTATGAGCCAGTTGGCAACCCATCTTATAACAAAGGGGTTTACTTTGCTAAGTTTATCGGTCATGCCTGAATGTGGCCAAGTCAAGGTATGCTGTGTGCACAGATTTGTCCTCCTCAATGGCCATGGTCACACTTTCAAAGAAATCCACCAAATTTAACAGGCAGGATCTGCCCTTCACAAAATTGAATTGGATAGGGTCCAGGGTTTGGAGGTCACCTTTGTCTTTATTTAGGAGGTCAATAATGATATGTTCCATGGCCTTACAGATGAGGCTAGTCAGGCTTATGTCTCTGTAATTCCCTGGGTCTGTTGCTAGGCCACCTTTGTGAAGGTGAATAACTGTAGCTGGTCTCCATTCTACAGGAACAAAGCCTGTGGTTAGGCTGATTGAAAAGGATACTTACGAGTTATGCTAGATCATGTTTTAGCCTGTTGAGAAGACAGCTTGGGGTGTCATTTGGTCCCAGAGAGGCTGTGTTCTTTGCCTTGGACAGGGCTTTGAAGACCTTCTCTTTGGATATGTAAGGTTGGGGGAGGGTTTTTTGTAAGTTAGGAGGGAATAAGGGAGTGAAATCTTCACCAAACACATCTGCTATCAGGTTCACCATCTCTGTGGGGTCAGTGTGTGTGATAGCATTGACCCCCAGTTCTGCACATGCTTGGGTCTTAACTGTTAGGTTACGTACATAGCTGTAAAAGGCCTTATGGTTATCCTTGGCAGTACTTGATAGGTTTCTCTCAAAGGAGCTCTTGCAGGATTTTCCAAGTTGTCTTTAAGGCTGAGGAGGGTGCTTTTCCATTGTTTGGGCCTTCTCTTTGTTTTCTTGGAGATCAACTTTTTGCATTTATTGTACTGTTTGATGCTAGAAGTCCACCATGGCAGCTTGATTGTACTTGAGGCTGTGGCTTTGATTCTTTCTGGTACAGCCAAGTTTACACACTTTTATTCAAGTGATTGTACAGGGCTTTAGTGTAAGCTTCGGCGTAGTTACCACTTTCAGTTTGGGGTGGGGTTTGGAATGCATTTATACCTTCACCTGCCTTGGTGGAGTTTTTTAGTCTGATTTCACCCTTTGTGAGTTCTGGTGTAGTGTCAGTTCGAAGGTGATGGATTTTTTGGTCAGTTTTAACTAAGGAGGGTCCAACAGTTGCAACAGTGCACCTGTTTGACATGTTGGTGAGAACCAGATGTAGAATGTTTATTCCTCTTGTTGAGGGGTGGACAGTTTGCTCCAGGGCATTTGAATTCACAGTCAAGGAACTTTTGTGCTAGCGAGTTTGGGCTAGAGTAAGTTTCCCAGTTGTTGGTGGGATAATTTAAAATCCAGCATAACCAGCGTGTTTGGTAAAATTTTTGGATTGTCTTCAGTTTGAATAAGTAAACTTTGTGGGTGTCATGACCCATGGAGAGGGATCTATAACTGGCTAGGACTTGAATGGGGGTCTTGCCCACTGTGACCTGGACCTAGAGTAACTCCATGGAGTTGTCCAGTGTAACTAGACGTAAGGTGAATTTATATCTAAATAAATCTAAATGTAGAAGGCATTGTAGCCTTGCAGGGCTGGGGTACTGTCTGAGGCCTTAAACCAGGTTTCTGTGACTGCACAGACATATACATATTCTAGTGATAAAAGTGCTTCCAGTGAGCGCAGTTTTTGGTTTAAGCTCCTAGCATTTAGCAGCATGACCCTTATTTTGTTCTGATTTAGTTAATTTCACGTTGGTAATGTTTGAGACCTTGCCTAAAAAAAGGCACTATGGAGGAGGCAAGAGCCTTTGTCAGCAGCTGAAAACCCAGGGGTGCCAGGTGCAAACCGTCTCTGGCAAAGCAGTTAGGTTTGTTGACCATAGCTTCCCAGGCAGTCAGGAACTGGATCTCCTTGGAATGACACCAAAAACTAAGCCAATTATTGAAATCTATCATTTTGTTTGTACTGTGGAATCGTTCTAGGTGAGGGTAATATGCTGCTCAAGGGTAGGGTCATACCTGCCTGGGACACGCACTCTAAGAGCTCGACCATGTCTCTCTCCATGTAGTCCAGTGAGGTTCGCCTCAGGCCATTCACACCATTAACTCTGACCGAGTCGTAATGGTAGTTGCTGAGAGACCCGAGTGCGTGCATGATTTGGTGAATCTTGACACTGGACAGGCAGTTGACCGTCACTTTCTCCTTGTTCATCTTGGTGAGTTGGATGTCCATGTGTTTCACTATTGAGTATTTTTTGAGTGTTACGCCGTATGGGCTTGGTGGGTGAGACACTGGAGTTGCTATGTGTCATGGATGCTGTGGATACTGTTAACTGCAGCAGACTTGTGTTTTGGAGGTCCCTGGTGTTTTGGTTATTTTTTTGAGAGAACCTCCATGTATGTGGATTTACGTGTTTGATACGTGCTATGTGAATATGTCGTGGTGAGTGAGTCGACAACCTTCTCAGTGTTACTGCTTTAAGTGAGAGCACGGATTATAGGTTCTTGGTGTAAGCACATCTCTCTTACTCTATACTAGACTGTGTTATTAGTGAAGGTCTGTCTGTATACATGAGGCAATTGCTACACTTCTTCAAAAGACCCAAGTCAACAAGGGTAGCCCAACTGTCCATAATGCTAGGTTGAAGACTGTTATCACTAGGGATGGTTTTCCAGAAACAATCACGGAGGAGCTCGGCAAATGGATATTACTGCCAGGGTTTTAAGGGATAATTTATCCAGCTTTGGCACACAATTACCCAGCACACAAGCATGCAGAAACCTGCTCAGATGCAGGGCCTAAATACCAGAAGCTAAAACTTTGAAGTAAAAAATAAACCTCTAGCAAAACTAAAAAGGACCAATAAGGATGCATATTCCAAGCCATAGACTGGCCTCCCTTTACCAGTCAGGTGCCAATCAAACACAGTTCTCTCACAAAAGTACAGATAGGCCCCTTCCCATCCAAGATGGCCTGGAAAACATGCTCAGAACAAACCACTACAAACAGTTCCAGAAGCAGCAGATTTGGATCTGGACTATGCTACAGATACTAGCAATCCTAGTTTCAGAGGGAGATGCTACAGAATATTTAAAACAGCAGAAAAATAGCAGTGAGGCACTGAAAAAATGTTTAAAACAGAAGAAAATCAGCCAGGAGGCTGTAAAGAATGATTCAGACAGTTAACAGATCAGTTAATTAAGTACTGCTTGGTGGGAAAACCAGAGCAGGCAGAATACATAGCTTTAAAACGGTGAAAAAATACCAGTAAATACTTGGAAACAAGAAGAAAGCTTGCTAATTAGTGAAAACAGCAATGAAATTCGATTTTATGGGCACAGTGTAGCAGGCAATTGCAATATAACATTGTAAATTAGTACACAGTAAATAAATACAGTACAAAAAGTAGGTGGCAGGCAATAAAAAGTGCAGTAAATAGTATAAATAAGCAAAGAAAACAGGCAACATATGTTCTTTTTGAATCTCCAAAGCCTCTAGTCATCTGGTAGCTCAGCTCAGTTGTGGCTAGTAGCTCACCTCAGTTAAACTCTGTACAAACGTGCTCCTGCCATGCTAACAGATATTGAAATCCCCCCTGGTGTGACTCCAGAAACTAATTATTTTATGTTCGTACTGTAGCATCACCCTTGGTGAAGGTAGAATGCTGCTCCATGCAAGGCTTTTACCTAACTGTGATGCACATTCCAAGAGATCCATTATGTCTCTCTTCATATAGTCCAGTGAGGTACATCTCGGGTCATTTGCACCCCACATGGACTATGATAGAATCATATTCATACCTGGGGTGCAGTGACCCGTGTGTGTGAGTGATGTTGCAGAGCCTGTTATCTTCTCTTTGTCTAAACTGGAGTGGAGCATCTGTCTCTCACACAATGGAGTCCCCAATGACTAGAGTATTAGGTAAAGTATATGGCTGACAGCGTAACTAGTTGTTTAATGACATTAAGCTTATATTGGTGGAGCCTGAGCCAAGCAACTGGCTTTGTCCCACAGGAGTGGGAATTAGACCCAATAAGTTTAACTAGTCTTGTGTGCAAAGCCATGTAATGTATTACAGCTAAAACTCGCTGTGATATCAAATATCTCATCATACTCTACTCCCAGATGTTTTTCTTTTAAGTGTAGATGATGCCTAATGAGGCTTGTGAATTTCTTTGAGAGTGTTACTCGAGCTGTGAATAGGTTGTCCACTTAACATACTGTGACCTAGCGAAGACCTTCAGTACCATATCGCCTACAAATATAATGAAGTTGAAGGAGCTTCAAAGTGACCCATATGTGGTTAGGTGGATAACCAACTTGCTTAGAGACTGGACTTGCATTTTAAGAGTAGGAGGTGCATCCTCTTAGATTATGACCTGTGTAGTTCTGCAAGGATCTGTTCTGGGGCCTCCTGTTTAACATCTACTTTTCAAATCACCTATCAAATGAAGAACTTCGGTTAACAAAGTTTGCAGATGACCATAAGGTGGGAGTCATGAGTCCCTCTCTGACATATATGCACTCCAGCATGAGCTTAAACTAGTCAGTAGCTGGTGTACTAAAGAGGGGCTCAAGCTCAACTTCAAAACGTGCAACACTGTACTTTAGACAGTGCACCACTTCAGAATGAAAAGGTCGTGAAAGACATTTTGACCATTACAGTTCAACAGTTACTTTGCACAGTTCATAGAAAAAAGTATTTCTTCCAGATCAAAAGAAGTCTCTGCCTCATCGCTCTCAGCTGTGATTTAGACCATTGAGTATAATGCCCTCTTTCAGATGTCCTTTACTAAACATATCAAGCAATTGGAATGACCCCAGATGGCTGTAAATAAAAAGATCAGGGCCTAAAAGATAAAGATCTTGGATACAAAGACAAGACTTCAGGCTTTAAAGTATCACATATAATTCCCCTCCACAAAGGCGGACCCTCCTAAGAACTAACCAATTACCGCCCCATAGCTATTCTCTCTCCACTCTCCAAAATACTAGAGAGATGCATACACTCCCAGGTCTCAGACTACCTACTTACTAACAACCTCCTTTCCAGTACTCCGCATGGTTTCCGACCAAACCATAGCACCACCACTGCCTTACTCTCCTTTACTAACACTATCTTTCAGCATAAAAACAATGGCTATTTCTCCTCTGCTACTTTCCTAGACCTATCTAAAGCATTTGACATGGTCCCACACAAACAACTTATCTCTGTCCTGAATAACCTATCCTTCTCACAATCAGTCACCAACTGGTTTCAGAGTTACCTGTCTGACTGCCAAAAATCCGTTATGGCAGAATGACATATCTTCCCAACTACCTGTCTCCATGGGGGTTCTCCAAGGAGCCATCCTTGGACTCCTACTCTTCTCTGTTTACACCAATAATCTAGCCTCTGCCACCAAACCTGGCACACTCATACAATACGCAGATGACTCGACCATCATCTGCTCAGCCCAGTCCCTACCAAAACTGCAAAAAGTCACACAGGAAGCCTTTTCCTCTGTTGAAACATGGTTATCCGATGCCCAATTAATACTCAACCCAAACAAAACTAAACTACTCATCTTCCAACCCACCTAACATACTCAAAATAACTCTCACTTTAACATCACAGCAAAAGACAACACCACTATATACCCAACTGAACACACCAAATTGCTAGGAGTGGAAATAGACAATAAACTAAAATTTGACATTCACATATCCATGACCATAAAAAAGTCCACAAAAAACTAGGAGCGTTATACAGAAATAAGCAATTTCTCACCAAAGCAGCAAAGATTTCAGTAGCAAATTCCCACCTTATCTCCACCCTACTTTATGCCTCTCTAATATATACCAACCTAAGGCAATGTGATCTAAACAAGCTAGAGACCTGCTACAACAAAATCGCCAAGTTTGCCACAGGGGCATCCTACCGTAGTCAGCACTGTCTCTCACTTGCTGAACTGGGCTGGCTTGAACTCCCTCACCTCCTTCAGTGGTATCAACTCTCACTCGCCCACAAACCAGTAAACCATCCACTAAATGTCCCATCCCTCCAGAATCTACTCCAATCCTATCGCACCACCAGACCACTAAGATCCAGCAACAAAAGTCACTTGCAGATCACTAAAGCCAATAACTCTGCTGGTGAAGCACTATTCTTTTGCGCTATAGCCAAATTATGGAACTCGCTCCCACCCACAATTACCTCCGTACCATCATGCACCCACTTCAAAACTTTACTAAAAGCGCACCTAAAAACATGCTGGCTATGCCCTTGCAACTCCCACTCTAATATCATCCACCCCATCCAACCACTACATTTCTCTCCACTCCACTAACTACCTTGATTATAGCAAGCTCAGATGCTCATAAGCCTAGTACTTATACAGCAGGAACTTCTCATTGTAACATTTGTTAATGTCTGTTATGTACTTCACAGATAAAGATTCTAGTTGTCTACTGATGTACTATGTTCTTCATCTGTAAATATGTTGTAAGTAATTGCTAGGTTAAATTGTTAATCGCTATGTAATCCAATGTAACTACTGTCTGTTTATTTTACTGTGGAGCTTTTCTCCCTGGGCCTCCGCTGAAAATGGACCTACGTCCAGTCGGACACTCCCGGTCAACAAATTTAAATAAATAAATAAATATTCAGTTTTTTTGAGTCTCTGTCTCTCGTACGCGCGCACTTTGTCTCTCTCAACCTCACTTGCTTCCCTCATCAGGGTACAGGTTGGATACATTCCCCTCCCTGGTGTAAAAGTCTAGTGGCCCAGTCTTTTCTTGGGTTGAGCTTACCAGCACTGTCACTCCTAAGTGGCAAGTTTTGGTTGGTGGGGGGGCAGGCCAATTAGCAAGTTTAGCTGACCAAGTGACCTATGAAATCCCTGTTCCTGCAGAACCGTTACAGTACTCTGTGCTTAATTCTCAAGGAATCCTACATAACCGTCTACAGCCCATGACATCCTGGGCTGTGGGCATTATGAGCATTGTCTAGTTTTGATGCCAGTAGTTCATCTATTCCCCATTAGATGTTAATGTATTGGGCTAGTGCTACCTCCTTCCCCTAGGATAGGTGAGATGGCTTCTCAGACTCCTGTTCTCCCACCCAGTTCCTTCACTACATGTGCCTTTAATTGAACCGTACTGCATAACTGTCCCGACTTTCACAAATATGTCCAGGTTTTTGCTTCATATTTTTCTTTTCGTCATAAAATTTGTTTTTCTTGCAAATCACCAAGTATTGATGTCACTTAATAATGATACATTTGAGATTCAGACTTTGTATTCTTCAGAAAATGCATGCTAATACAAATCCTGTTTTTCTAGCAACTTTCTAATTTTATAAGAGCAGCATTTAAAATCTGTCCATATTTTTGAGCCTTTTCCCACATTATTTTAGGCTGTATTCAGAATTCTTGGGCTAAGTTGTTGAGAGGTATGAATTTAAACATGGGTTGACTGGGTTATAGTCCAGACATTATCCCTCTAAATCATGTTGCTGTTTTGTTATTTATTAAATCTTTTCCTGTGGCTTGGAGATAATTTGCAAATACTGGTTCAGAAAGAGGTGGTCTTATGAATAATTACAAGAGACTTTCATTAGCAGCTTAGTTACAGCCCCCCCTCCCTTGCTCATTGTGCCATTGCCCCCAGCAGTTTAACATCATAGTGTTAACACTGTGCTGGAGGTCTGAGCCATCTGGCAGGTTGAAAACAGAGTGAGAATGGCCATGTGGTATACAAAAGTAATTGTACAGTGAGGCTAGCTATAGATGGGGTAGAAGAATGTTTTTCATGAGTTTATGCAAAAATGTTTAGGTGATACTCTCAGACAGTGACTGTATTGTTGAGTTGCACGTAAGTGTTGTCCACAATTTTCTTTTGTCTCTAGGGTTTCCCCTCAAGTATAACTGGTAATGGAGCCATAGGTTTGGGACCTGGGGAAGAGGGATATAATGGTCATAAGTAAATAAATAAAAGCATGAACAAAAATAAACTTCACTTGTTTGACCCAGTAACACTGCAGAATAAGTATCTCCAATATTTCTAACTCTTTAACTGTTCACATTCTCCAGAATATGGTGGTCTTGGAGTTGGATATAAAAGTGAAGGTTTTGCCCATCTCAGAAAACAAATGCCCACTGAAAAGTAAAATATGTTTTCACATTAAAACAATGCTGCATGAATTTGTTTGCAGTGATCAGTGCTGAGGAAAGCAGTTTTGATGATTTGATCTGTAAAATTTTTGCTTTGGTCATATTTCGGTATTCTCTATTTGTGTATAAAGACCAGTTAATATTTCTGTAGCAGTTTAGAGAAGCTGCCAGCTATGTAAGAAATTAAATCTGGCTAAGCCTGTTTCTGTTGATATGCGTGTGGAGCAAAAGTCCCCAAGTAGAAGTAGAGATGTGATTCAAAGTTTTGAGCAGTGCAATAAAAGAAGATTAGTGGTGAAAATCTGTGGAAAAATAAATTGAAAATTTGTGTAAGCATCAAGTAAATATAGTAGAAAACCCATTCATTCAAAATAACTTTTTTCTTTCTATGTTGTTACAAAGTTGGACGTCTGCAGTACACCGTATGCTTTTCACTCACTACTGGCTCTTAACCTGTATTGGTGAAAGCCCAGTTACTGATTTGAAGCTGGGCTGTTATGTAGCAGATCACCCATTTTTTGTTACAAAAGAGAAATAAATGGTATGGAAATAATTCTCTTTCCGTATTTCCTAACCTTTTGCTCATTATTATGCCCCTCCCTACATAATATTGTGTCATTGGAGGGAATTCCAAGAGAGAGAGAGATACTCTTACGCTTGACTTGCATATTAATAAGATAGCATGAGAAAATTATTTCCTTTTAATAAATATTGGAGACAGAATATTTGGAGTTGTATAGTTGTTTAAAGACTAGCTGAGTGAAGACTGTTATGTTGTACCTGATGTATTTCAAAAAATAAGCACTAATTGGTAGTGCTGTTTCCACAACCATATTTAGCATCGTATTAAAATAAATATAACATTTATTAGGATATTAAAAGAAGTTCCATTAGCATAGAGCTTATTTCGTATTTGTTTTGTGTTTAGAGGTCAGAGGTTCTAGAAAACACATTTTTGTTAGAGCTACCACTATGTATATTTTAAAAACAGCATATCAAACTTTGCCCTACCGACCTTCATGCAAAACACCATATCCTAGAATATTACAGCTGTGAATAATGCAGTCTTAACTGTTAAGGTGTATTTATAATAGAAAGGTAAGTGTGTTTTAGTATAAAACAAGCTTATCCTTGGAGATAACAGAAGATATTGGCAGCTTTAAATAATTGTAGTACATGTGATAATTTTTAGTCTCTGAAAGATATATGACATAGCACTGACTTTTATCAAAATGATTTCTAAATGCATTGACATTTTAAAAAGATGTCTGTGACAGAGACAGAATATACCACTAATGTTCTTCAAAATGATTATCAGCTGCTTTGACATTTTAAAATGCTTTTATATCCAGCACGTGCACACACAACACACTCTTCTATTTCTGTATGTCTCCTCAGACTGGATAAATGTGCATTTTATTATCTTTGCATAAAAATTTGTTTCAGTGCCACAGCTTTTTTTGTGTGTGCGCCTTAATTTGAAATCTTTGTTTAGAAGTCATCATTTTAAATTTTTTGTACGTGCATTTTATCTCCCTTTTCATAGCAAGGAACATTTATTGACACTGTTTGTTAATTAAAAACCTTTTTACTGCTACAGAAATCCTACTCAATATCTTGGATATAAAGTGTTTTTTTTTTTTTCAGCAAGAGCTTTTCCTGTAACCTTTTTAAGCTAGCAAAGTAATGATGACTCTTACTGTTTACGTCTGTATTGGTAAACACTACTGTTTAAAGATTTGGCCTTGGTCTTTCAACAAATATAGATGTTACTCATGTATAACTAAAGTATGCTACATATCGCCATCTTTCTTACTGCATTTCTATATATAACAGTAGTTTACATGACACTGTCATGTATGGTAAAGTGATACCTTCATAAGAATTGTCATCTTTGAGTGGTACATTCTGCCACATGGCATCTTCATTTTTTAAGAATCCTCCAGTATTTTTAAAACTGTATTGTCTTAGTTTAAGACATTTTGGCTATGTAAATGTCATACATAATTTATTATCTTGCTCATAGCAGCACATTTATCTTCTCACAGGATTCTAAAACTGTTCCTGCTAAAGTTGATAACCTTGTCTCGGTGATCTTAAACTTACTTTCCTATTCTATCCTGATAAGTGTAAACAGACTTTCACTACTACCCTAGCTTATTTAGACAGAAAATTCATATGCCCTTTTGTCCTTGTCAAGTATCGTCCCTCATGTACTGGATTTATCCAGTCATTCCCTTTGGGTGAGAGCCAGTTACAGGAAACGTCATTCAAGCAGCCATTAACAGCAGTGACATGCTGTTTGGTGCCTGCAGGTCTTGGGCCTTCCTGCTGATTCTGCTGTGACATGCTCCCTCTGCCAGGTATTAGTACTGCTTTGGACCAGGCTGCCCCACTTGCAATACCGAAGTCGCTTTTCAATCCTGAGTAATCTGGGTCACAGCTAGAGCTTTACCCCAGTAATTTATACAACATTGGGAATCTACCGGTTTGATCCTACATAAAGTTTAATGGATAGTGAACACTTTGAGCTTTTTGTATTATTTCTAAACTACAGAATAGGACCAATGTTTTGCATTACCACTTGTATGTTCTTGGATGGTAGCTGTACCATTTCAGTTATGTTTTTTGTTGGAGCATGTCGCTGTACCTGGTTGTGTAGATCATGCTTGCATGTTACATTACACACATGACTCTTAACTTGTTCATACTTTAACAAATTCCACTTCGGTTTTTGTGGTTGTAGTTGACTCGCCATGATAATTTTAATTGTTTAATAGCTGTTTTGGCGCAGAGGGATAAAGCACTGACAATCCAGGCATCAGTTGTTAACCCCAGTGTTGTGGTAGCTGGTCTGGGAGGACAAATGGAGCAGCCCCGCTCTGCTGCTTGACTAACACGCAGGCAGTGTTTGTAGCATGCAACAGCAAGGATAACATTTGCCCACCAAGTTGCATCTCCACATACAGTAGACATTGAACTACACAGGCCATTCGGGTAGCAGAATTAAATTCTGTGCATGTCACACTATCACTAGGTAGCAGTGGAGGATAGAGTCTCACAGTAGACCCTGCGGTATGACCGCTTCCTGTAACTAGCTGGTTTTGATACATTTCTTATGTCTGTTATTATGCAACTTGTTTTTGAATAACAGTATCCTTTAAAAGGAAGCCTATGGTCATAGGCACTAAACAGTTGTATGTTTCTACATGTCTCCCACAACCTCAAGCATCATTTTAGCTACATGCCCATGCAATAGGTTGAATATATCTTTAAATACTGGTTAGCTATGTATTCCATATAGCAGCCAAACATGCCCTGCCCATAAGAAGGCATACTTGAAGTACATGGATGTTAAGGTGGAACTGAACATGTTTTTGAGAGTTGTAGCCAAAAAAAGATTTTTGATTTTAGGGGCTCATAAAAGCATTTAATGTGCTTATGTTATTTACTTGTATAGTATGTGTACTATGTATAGTTTATATGTTAATTATGTGGAATATGTATATGTTTTGTGTAGACACATGACAGCAAGAGGTTCCTGGTTCGTTTCTCGGCTTGGATGCCTTCTGTGCGGAGTCTGCATTGTTCTCCCTATGTTCATGTGGGTTTCCTCTGGGTGCTCTGGTTTCCTCCCACATTCCAAAGACCTGCAGTACATTGGACACACTCTAAATTGGCCATAGGTGTGAGTGTACATGCAAGTGTATAGTGTGGAAGAAGTACTGCAGCAGGGCTTAGCCACCCAACAGTGTAAACCTTGGCTCTGGATGATTGTCACTAGTGAAGTGACACCCCAACCCCATGGGCAAAAAAGGGGAGAAAGGGGTGATGGATATAAAATAAATATGTATACATTGTAGACAGTAACCAATAGCAACAATGACACTAATATTTTTATTACAGTATTATTATGTAATCTTTAACTATACATTGAATAACTTTCCAGGGTAGTATTTTCTGTCCTTTCCCAACTCTCATTTGCAGGCCCCCAGCTAGCTACCATCTGCTAGGTTGCACCATTTTTCCTTAGTATCCTTAGTACCATCACTTGGGTCTGAGGCTGTACCACTGGCAGGTTGGCATCATATATGTTGGCCCTGCACGTTAAGGAGGACTTTTTCTGTACCCTAACTGGGAGAAGCTAGTGACATCGCATGAGTCTATATTACATTATCAAAAATTGAAAATATTGAACAGTTGAAATGTCGAATATGCTATTCAACTAAATGTTTTTTTTGTGAGATCGTGGTACAGTGAGGAAAGGAAAATTTGCCCTTTCCTCACTGTAATGCGATCTCTAAGTTGGTATATATAATTTAGCTGAGGGGGGCACAGCCCCCCACAAGAACGGTTTCGATGAACAGTATATTCGACATTTCAGCTGTTTTAATATTTTCACATTTCGATAATGTGATATAGACTCACATCGCATATATCACTACACAAAGTAAGCTTACTCTGTCCTCCCCTGGATGCCATAGTTTTACAGTAATCTGTCCCACAAATATGGCAAATCCACTCCCCTTCAGAGCAGTATTTTTAGTCACTTGTCTCAGTTTAGATTTAAATATGTATCGCATGTTACACTGTCTTGAGGGGTCAAGATGTCACCTCACCAACACAGAATGTTCTCAGATACTGATGTGCTTTGACGTTCGATTTTACATGTAGACAACTGAAGATGGGTTACATAAATGTGATAATCTTCACAAACCGTTATGGAGCCACATACCCCAGAACTGATTCCCTAAACTACTGCAGAACACTGAAGCAATCGGACCAACTCTGCCAAAAAAAAAAAAAAAAATAGCTTTTTGAAAGGGAATCCTAAACTTGTAGTCATACAACTAGCAGTGTATGTTAAAGAACAGCACATCAAGGGCAGTGAGTTGGAAACTGACTTCCTGCTCCTCTTAAATGTAGCTGAGCTCATTTTCCCCCAGATTATGTAGTATATAATTTACAATGGGCCAATGATGCAGGACCTGAGACAAGATCTGAGTGTAGATGAGCCTCTCATTCTCCTGTCTCGTTATACATCAATTCGTAAAAACGGCATTTTTGATCATGTTGACAACACTTCATAAAAAAGTTTTGTTATGGCCCAGAGAAATCCCACACTTATACTAAAGATATGTGCCACCCTGTAAAGTTAACCTGCTCAGAACCTGGATCCTCCCTTGGTTTTTGTTAGATTCCCCAAAACACAAAGTTTGTATTGAGCTGACAGAAGACGCACTACTTCAGCCCCGATTACATTTTTCCCCAGGCTGCTTGTACTAATAATATGTAACGGTGCACAGCCATATATGTATCCTCTTGTAATTATCTTAGGGTGCTGAAATTCATAGGTGGTTACTAGGCTATTGGCCCAAGAGCCTTTGTTAAGCCTATCTAAACTTACCATAAATTTACTAACATATTGCTGACGTGTCGATAACCCAGGGAAGTTTATGATTACTGTATACCATTGTACACACCAAGCATTCACAGATTTCCCCATCCATTAGGGACATGGGTGCCAAACCAGGGGTACATTTGTGATTTCCTTTCCATTGGTTCAAGTTACGTTTGACTAGGGTTAGGGATGAGCTTCACATAAGTGGGAAGCCTGTTCCAGGGAGGGGATAATCTTTGAGACGCATACCTGCCCCTCTAACATGTTCACTTGTATCGCAGATGAAGTTTAGGTCCTTAAAATGGATATTTCTGGTATTATTGTTTTGCTGATGTGCAACAAATCCATTAGTGTGAGATCAGAGGATGTCTCGTAGGCTAGGCATAAATTACCATGCATCAATCTGTAGGAGAAAGAGTATAATGATGTTTGTTTATATATATATATATATATATATATATATATATATATATATATATATATATATATATATAAAATCGCGCGCACACACGCACATGTATATAATACATATGGGTGTGTGTTACATTACTGAAATTTCAAATAACTGAACATCAAAGAAGCAAGATGATAACACCGAAACGGCATAAGACCATTTAGTTCCTGAAGATCGAAGCAGCAGTTGTCTCAAAACAACACAAAAATGCACCTTCTCTAACATTTTTGCAGGAGAGCTGCAAAAACTATGAGATCACACTACAGTGAGGAAAAGGGTATATTTCCCGATCCTCGCTGTACTGCTATCTCCATTTAGAAGCTCCAAGCACTGTGGAACATGTTCAGCTGCTGTTTTTGAATTTCAGGAAATGAAACGTTCGGTCTTGTGCCATTTTAGTGTTGTCGTCTCATTCCTTTGATTTTTGATTATTTGAAATTTCGGTAATATAACATAAACCCATATATATAATAATGTGTGTGTGTGTGATAATATAGAGTGTGTGTGTGTATATAGGTTTACTATGACTTAAATGAATGGCATCCAGTCGAACTGCCGAAGGTCGAATCCACAGTTTCTAAGGGGTACTTGAACCAAAATTGGTTGAGCACGTATGATGGCGATGCATGGTGCACGCGACTATTTAGTAAGCAACATAGTGACAATGTGAAGGGAGGTCGCACTTCAGTGAGGAACAGGGAATTGGCCGATTTCCTCACTGTAGTGCAATCTCGGAGTTGGAATATTTAATGTGCAGGGCGTGTGGCGGGCACAGGCCCCCTGCAAAATAGTAAAATGAACAGATCTTTGACTGTAGAATTTAATACTACGTTAATGTGCATAGCAGGTGGTGGCTGTCACCTCCTGCTATGTCGAACACATTGAACCACAGTTGTCGATGTATTCATTTTCGCTTTGGTTTCCTATTTGAAATTTCGTATTCGGTATTTCGGGTTGACATTTTACACGGTCGACAGAAGCCGTTTCGAAATTTCAATAGTAAACATATATATGGTGTGTGTGTGTGTGTGTGTGTGTGTGTGTGTGTGTGTGTGTGTGTGTGTCTGAGCGCGTGTGTGTGTATAGATAACTATATGTATGTATTATCTATGTGTTATACCACCTTCATTATTCTGTTTTTTAATTTGAGTATGTATATTGCACTTCTCCATGGCCTAAAACTATTGTAGGTGTAATATGTATGTTTCCTTTAATATTTGTTTTGTTATATATGTTTGTGAATGCCATTAAGCTTCGATTGTGAATGAAGAGTTCTTTGACCAGTTCACCTGTGGGGTTACCAATGTAAAATAAGCTAAAAATACATTTGTGTTAACAGAACCAATATCTCTATTTCTGCCATATGAACCTAAAACACCAGCTGTGAATTTGAATACAAGAGCATGCCTTGATAAAACAAGGGGTTCTGCCAAAAACGTATATCTGTTCATACATAGTCTTATTCAGATAACACCATGGTGAACACTCAGAGTTCCACCCTAGTTCCAGTAACATTATTTGGGGCATTTAATTAGTACAGTGCACTATAAAGCAGTTATCATAAAGCATTTGACAGTTAGACTTCTCTTTCACAAAAAGTATCACTTATTCTTACTTCATCTGACAGAAATTCCTCTGTAGAAAGCATATGGCAGATACAATAGCCATCATTATCCTGATGCTTATAGCAGCCATCCACTGTCTTGACTTATACAAAATGGTTACCTCTACTTCCAAGGTGGCTGCACAGTGAGCAGCAGGGTGATAAGATCTGTTGCAGTGTGAAAACTGAGATTGGTGAAAAAAAGCTCCAGCAAGAGTTTACAATTTAGGTAAAGTTCAAGTTACTGGCTAGTTATTACACTGTCTGGATGCCAAAAAAGAAATTTGAAGAAAGTAAGAGAAATTGACAGAAAAGGTGAAGAAAAAATTCTTGCCGGGAAGAACCTTGCAGCAGATCAGCAGAAAGCAGTTATTTTTTTTTATAACGCCTTTTATCAAATTTTCACTTAAGACATTGGCACACATACATTAATAGAAAAGAAAACGATATTAACATATTTTTTCATTTACATACGTTTTACATTACAAATATGTATTCTTTCTTTGTAATAGTTGTCATTCAGGCCAGTATGAAAGCTGTTCAGTTTTCAGCTTTGATATAGGAGGTATCGTCCAGTGATTTTTAAAGGAAAGAAATCACTGGAAGGTGTTGTAAGTAGACACTCGTGGAATATATAAAGTCGTATGATAAAAGACTGGAAAGGATGTTAGAATTAGCATAAGCTGATAAAACTATATTTGGAATAAGATGTGTCATAGTTCTTCTTGAAGGAAGAAATGGCTTAATATCTCAAAAAATAAAGTTAGACGATGCCACATGTAGAAAACTTGATGTGCTACACCAGAGTAGGAATAGATTGCATTAATTTAATGAAAGTATATATAAACAAGTGGACGAGTATTCCAAAGCAGAATTTATCGAGTGAGTGCATTGTGTATTTTCTCCAAATCTGACCACAGGAAAAAAGCCAAGATCCACATTAGTAAAGATGCAGTCATACCATAAGAAATTGCTGCTGCTCACAAAACTACAACCGAAAGGAAAAGTATTAAAAATTGGAGACATTGGAGTGTTTGTGGAAAATTTATTATTCGCTATTCACAAGACAGAAGAAAAAAATGTTTATCCCTGCAGTCAAGGGTTGTTGAGAGACTGGTATAAGATTCAAATTTCTGCATTCATCTGCCTGTCTTCAGAATAAAGACATTTTTTGGATAGAGAACAGCCTAAGGAGGAAAAAAGCTTAGACAACTGGGTCTATACCATACGATGAAGGTACCAGGATGTTTGAGGAAGAGGTATTTAAGGACCACAGTTTAACACAGGAGGACAAAATAGTGTGCACAGGCTTAATGGACTTAATTTTAAGGAACAACTTTTTGACCCACAATGGTGAGTTCTTTCAACAAGTCCAGGGCGTAGCGATGGGTGCGGCCTGTGCACCTACTTTTGCCAATGTAGTATTGGCAAACTGGGAAGAGAAACACATCTTTCAATCAGAATATAACAAACACTGTAAGATGTACAGACTCTTTTTGGACGACATTATAATTTTCTGGAAAGGAAGTTTAAACAAATTAGAAGAATTTATTAACTATTTAGGGGAAACCACTACTTTTTTAAAGTTTACTTACAATATTTCCCAGGAAAGCATTGCTTACCTGGATGTAGAAATCATGAAAAAAAGTGATTCCTTTGAAACCAGAGTATTTAGGAAGGACACTTATGTCAATTCGTTCCTACACTACGAAAGTTGCCATCCAAGTTATTGTAAGAAAAATTTGGTTAAAGGACAACTTGTTAGGGGCTCAAGGATGTCCAGTCAAGACAAAGAATTTACAAGAGAATGTGATAGATTGGAAAAAATGTTCCTGGAAAGAGGTTACCCAAAAGAATTTATAGATGAGTTAAGAAAGGAGGTAACATTAGGAAGAAAAGGAAGATTCAGACCAATAAAAGGGGAGAAGGAAATTACACAGAATATTGCAGGACACTCTACAGTTAACCAAATTTAACTATCAACAAGGTCTGGTACTAGAATACAATGCCTTAAATATTAAGGTCAAGGAGATATTTCAAAAAGAATGGAATAAATTCAAAGTATTAACAGATTTGAAAGGACTCCCTGACATGATACCCAGAGTTGTATACAAAAACTCTAGGAATATAAAATGTATTTTAGAGGCAGGTAACAATAGTAGGAAGGGGGATAGATCTAATGCATTGAAATTAGGCTCATACAAATGTGGTAGGTGCAGGCAATGTGAATTTGTACTTAATGAAGAAAAAGTTTTTTTTAGAAAGTAGACACACTTGGATAAAAAGTAAGGGTTATTTTAACTGTGAGTCATTTGTTATTTTATGTGAATAAATTGTTTTAGCTGGTTGATTCTCCTGGGACTTTCTCTTTTTTTTGGTTATATTTGAAATAAGATGTGTC
This sequence comes from Protopterus annectens, assembly GCF_019279795.1. NCBI lineage: Eukaryota > Metazoa > Chordata > Ceratodontiformes > Protopteridae > Protopterus > Protopterus annectens. The sequence continues at coordinate 61,891,489 of NC_056740.1, read as the reverse complement.
ATAGTTCTTCTTGAAGGAAGAAATGGCTTAATATCTCAAAAAATAAAGTTAGACAATGCCACATGTAGAAAACTTGATGTGCTACACCAGAGTAATTGGAAGGAATAGATTGCATTAATTTAATGAAAGTATATATAAACAAGTGGACGAGTATTCCAAAGCAGAATTTATCGAGTGAGTGCATTGTGTATTTTCTCCAAATCTGACCACAGGAAAAAAGCCAAGATCCACATTAGTAAAGATGCAGTCATACCATAAGAAATTGCTGCTGCTCACAAAACTACAACCGAAAGGAAAAGTATTAAAAATTGGAGACATTGGAGTGTTTGTGGAAAATTTATTATTCGCTATTCACAAGACAGAAGAAAAAAATGTTTTTCCCTGCAGTCAAGGGTTGTTGAGAGACTGGTATAAGATTCAGATTTCTGCATTCATCTGCCTGTCTTCAGAATAAAGACATTTTTTGGATAGAGAACAGCCTAAGGAGGAAAAAAGCTTAGACAACTAAGACTGAACTAGCAAACTGAAGGGTACTCTGTTCATTTTTCTGATAGCAGTGAAGCCCCCAGAGATAATTTCCCAGTGAAACATTTTCCGTTCTTCCAAAGGAAACTGCTTGAATGATGGAAAAAAGATAGGCCCTGACTAGAACACTCTGGTTTACCTTGGACTTGAACCAGGGACTGGTTTTGGGAGGTCAGGAGGATGAAAGCCCAGAAAGTTTAAGATTTTTGCTACAAAGTGTTTGCATAAACATTTTTTATACCTCAGTCTGTTCTCAGAGATTATTTTTCTGTGGTAGTTATCAAATTTTGGAGGTGTGATGTGAAAGGGGAGGGGGTGGGAACATGCATTATGGGAATGTACCGAGCCAACAGAAGAGTTCCCTGCCAAAATTTTTATATCTTTATAGAATTATCACTTGTGACTTGAGAAGACTTGGTTGTATAAAAGAAAACATACCATATTAACATGTTTACAGCTACAAACATTATACATCACATGTATCCTTCTATATAATCAGTTCAGCATTACACAAGTTCATCAGTTTCTGCCTTCCCTTAATTCTCATTCCTCCTTATAAACATTTTCTGTATGTGTTATTCTCGCAATTTCTATTTTTCTTTAATTCCCCCCACACACACACACTTTTCCTAAAGATCCCACTTTCAATTATTTTATCTCTGTAACAGTGTTCACTACTTCAGTTATAGTTCGTTTAGATTTTGATTTCTGTTTTTCTAGTGATTTTGTTTTGTGAGTTTTTTTTTTATTTTGACAGCCATCAGAATTAAACTTAAGGCAACTCATCTCCTGTATCCCAGCTTAAAAATCATTCTGCAGTTGTACCATTTGCTCACCCAGTATTTCTGACAGAGTACCCTCTGAGGAATTTTTAGTCTGACAATTCATTACACTTCCAAAGCATATGTTCCCAGTTATCTCTTTCTTCCCCATCACATCTCTAACATTTGCCATCTACCTGAGGATAAATTTTATTTGGAGTCTGCCTGGAGTATAAAAATAACCTATGCAAACAATTCAAGCAAACATCCATAATCGTCTAGACTTTGTTGTATATTGTTGAGCCATACATGTGCCCCCCCCCCCCCATTGTTTCTTTGGGAATTGCTTATCCAATCTCTTGTCTCAGTCTCTTCTAACTTCCTCTGATTCCTGTCGTTACTGTGCAGTAATTTATATGCCCTATTTGTCCCATTTTACCAGTGCAAGTTTTTCACTCAGGATTCACCTATCCCTTTCTATTTGCCTATATTATGATATAAATCCCTGAGAGGGAAGTGGTCTCTAGCCTGCATTCCAGATGTTTTCTTGGCTTCTTCCCATACAATTACCTTCCCCTCTGGAATTATTTGTTTCCAATGCTTTGGTTTATTTGCCAGCTTCCTCCAGTAAATTCCAGCCCCATCTAGCCTATTGTCTGTACCCCTAATTGCATTCATCACTATCAGCAAAATTTTTTTTGTTCATTCTCATGTTGACTTACTTCTCAGTATACTTTTTGATCCTTTAACAGTCCTACAGAATGTTGTATTCATGTTCTCATTAAGGATCTGTATCCAAAGTTCCTCTTTTTTTTCCTTATTTCTTGAATTTTCCCTCTGCTTCACCACCATTCCTTTCCACTTTGAACTGTAGCTTTCAGCTTGTGTTACGTATGAATAAGTCTTAACTGTGTAGTTTTAAAGCATCCCTTAAAATCAGGTAATCGTAAACTTGCATATTCTGTTGGAAAGGTCACCTTACCCATTTGACACTTGCCCTCTTCTCCTAAATAAAATCCTTCAACTGTTTTTATTACTGTCCACAACTTCAATGCTGGTTGATAAACACATGCCTAACTTGTATATAAAACTAAAAGGGCTATTATTTTTGCTGTTTGTGTCTTGCTGTCCATATCCATTGGCAAGAGCTTCCAGTTTCTCAGTTTATTACCTTTTGTTTGGTCTTTTCTGACATATCCTTAGCTGCTGTAAGACTTTCCCTTTTAACCCATACTCCTAAATCCTTTATTTTATTATGTTCCAACAATTAGTGTATATGTACATAATTTACAGCTGTAGACTTTGTTTTATCATCGTTAAATTTATATCCTGAAAAAAAAAACTGTCTCTCAAAATGTTCCACGACACTGAGATGTCCTTTTCTGGTTTTATCAGTTACAAAATAGTATCATTGGCAAATGAAGCCAACTTTTCTTGAATACCATACCAATTTTATCCTTTAATTTCTGAGTCCCTTATTTTCTTTGCCAATAGTTCTAAATATAACAGAAATAACAAAGGGGAAAGAGGACATCCCTGCCTGGTTCCCTGTTCAGACACAACTTTTCAGAAAAAAACTCTCCCACTTACATTTTTGCCTCCAATCCATCATATATCCTCCTACTTAACCTTATTACTGTATCAGGAAATGTGATTGCTTCCATTGCCCTGCTCATAAAATCCCAGTTTACTCTGCTGATTGCTTTCAGTGCATCAAGACCAATCAACAACAGAGGTATTTTCTTACATTCTACTTCTCTCTGGATCATCACTGTTCTCTTATTGCTGTCAGATGTTTGCATCCCCTTCACAAAACCACATTGATCCATATCTATCAATTTTGGAAACACCTCTGCCATTCTTTTAGCCGTTTATAGACATCAATACTTTATAATCATGGTTTAAAATTGAAATGGACCTATATGAAACTGAATCTAATGTTTCTTTATCATCTTTAGTTATTACAGCCACCACAACCTTTTTTTTCTAGGATGTTGCCATTTCCTTTTTAAAATATTGTTAAACTCTTCCAGATCTTTATTTTCTTCCCTCCTAGCTTCCAGACTTCTACTGGAATACCATCTATTCCTAGAGACTTTCCTGCAGATTAGTTATATATTATTATTTTTCTTTCTCCTCCTGCTATCTCGACAGTTAGTTGTTGAGCCTCAACTACCTCTGACCTTGGCATACTTGTATTGCGTAAATATTTTCATTTGTGCTTTTTCTTTATTTAACGAAACACAGAGACCATGTACAAAGTCCAAGCAAAAGCTGGCTCAGGCAGATCCACGATAAAACTATAATTTATTGAACTTTAGTAAACAGAAAATAAAAAAGATAAGCACTTTTGTTCACTTCTTATGAACTTCATCAGACAATCCTATAAGTTTTACCCTGTTTAAGTATACTCAAGCAACCCCATTGGTCAAGAGAGAGGCACGCATGCATGCATACATACATACATTCACCCTTCCTTAAAGCAGCACATTCCTTTTATGCAGTATTCACTGTACAAAAATATCAAAATAGCTGATAAAAAGGGCAACAGAAATAGTTCGCATTGAGCCAAATAGACTACCCCTGTAGATTTCAGGCCTGTTGTTAGAATATGAGTTGTGTGTTCCTATATTGGTATTATGTATTTTATATGCTAATTTATATTTTGGATATTTTTGTATGGTGACTATTGGATAAAAGGAATGTGTGGCTTTAAGGAAGGAGGTGTGTGTGAACTGACCCGTGGGTTTGCTTTTGAGTGTATTTAAACCGGCAGACATGTATAGGATTATTTGAAGAAGTTCATAAGAAAGCATTAATCCCCTTTTTTTTTGGTGTGTGTTTATTACAGTTCAGTAAATTTGTAGTTTTACGGTGGATTGGACATTTTCTTTATTTCCCCACTTCTTTGCTTTATACCAATTTTCATAAAATGTCTGAAATATCTCCAGGATATTTGATTATTTTTCTAGTTATAGGCTCCCTAAGTTTAGAAACCATGCCTTCTACTTTCTATTGCCTAAGTCATAGTTCCAAAAAATGGTCTGAATTTTTTTTTGTGTTCAGGAGTTATCAAAAAAAACGTTGCTTAACAGCAATCTTTCTGAACTCATGCATATTATCCAGGTACTCCCTTATCTTCTCTTTAGCACTGCAGCTGTGCCTCTTCTTGTTCTGTGAGATACCCCTTATTTAATACTTTAACCTGTGTCAGCCCTTCTAAATTCTTGTTACTTCTAAACCATATCTCTTTTTCTTTTAATTCTACTGTTTTTAAACTACACTTTCATTTTAATTTTTAATGAAATCATTTATTGTCATACCTTCAATCTTACACACACAGAATTCTGCTAAATAAAACAAATAAGGTATTGCCTTCCATTCAAAACTGTTTTTTACAACTGTAATGTTAAAAGATTTAGTTAAATCACTGGTATCAAGCCTAGATGACCTATCGTGTCATATCTAAGTTGTTTTCTTATAGCAAGAAGCATGAAGAGAAAAAAATGAGACAGTAAAAATTTCTCATAGGACCGTCTTCTTGTTGTGTCCAAATACCCCATTGTTGTGACTGGTCCTCAGTGTTGACCTTTAAAGGGTGCCAGGTCATAAAACTAGACAGAAAATTTTGTGAATTTTGTCTTCCAATATTTGGTTAAGAAGCTTAGAAAAGATATGGGTATTATTCTGGTCTATATCCATTGAGAGAGGGACTAACAAGTTCCATGGCATGGGGGAATACACAATAGACTAAAGTTAGAACAAGTTTAAGTTAGAACAAGTTAAGTCAGAATGGTCTGTGTAGAGTAGGTATATGCCTCATTGATAGTTGTACACATAGGTGAGATTAACAGACATTCTCACACTATATGGAAATGGTCTGCATTGTTATTTTTGCATCACCAACAAGAATTGGAGGGAGATAATTCCCTTTTGTTAAGTCTAACATGAGAATTATGCCATTGGTATAAAAATTCAATAAATGTAAATTGTTGAATGTTGGAGAAGGTGGGGAATCTCTGTACTTTATTCTTGATCCACCTTTATAATTATAACAATCAATGTTCTGTGATTTTTATTATTTCGACATACTCATCTTGGCTAATGCTTTTAACGTTTACCTTTTCTGCCAAGGTAACTCCATAGTGGGAGGTACTGCCACCAAGTTAACTTTTGATTAGATTATATATGGCTAAAAAGTTGTGTTTTCATTCAGCTTTCCTATATCAGTTTCCCAAATGTCTAGAGGAAAATAAATGTCTACTTTCAGCTAATTAGGCCATGTAATGTTTTGAGAGTTGAAAAAAGTAGATTTCCACTAAAATTTCCACAAAGTACCTTGTTGAGAGGTCCATTGCCAACTTCCTTTTCATTTTATCTGACTCACTAGCTGTAATCTCTGGAGTACTTTCTATCCCCCCCTAATAACGCCCAAGTAATTTCCACTATCCATTCCTTAAGTTCCCGTTTTAACAGGTAGGTGTGAAAGCACCAGTGTCTCATTTTTACTTCATTACCCTGCATTTTTATCTTAGTAGTTATTGGCACATGATCTTAAATAGTTATAGGATGTGTGTCAAACTTCTCAATTCAATGCACATGCTCCTGTGAATATAATTTCTGTCTTGTCTAGCCCAGTTATTGTACCTCGGGGGGAAAAGTAATTAAATTCTCTGAGTTTCTACTAATGAAGTCCCATTTTCCATATCAAATATTTTCATAGTTTTGTTCAGAAATCTCTACATTTTGTTGTATTTTCCTTCTAGGCCCCCAGATACATCTTCATTGTTGCAAATCAAATGCCACCCCCCCCCCCCCACCTGTAAGTAATATTCCCTGCTGAAAGATGATTATTTCTCCCAGATATTTAAACTTCATTATAGCTGTGTAGAATGTAAATACATGCTAGCATAGTCCTCATCCCTTGCCAATAGCCCCTTCCTACAACAAGTCTGCCATTATTATCTTTTTTCTCTCTCTCCTGTCACTATTGGACCTTCTCTACCAATTAATACAAGTACTCCTCTTTTCCTTTGTCTTTGATATGCTGATGAATAATCGTCATAAAAGCCTTCAATATCAAATTCACATGCTAATTTATTTCCATATTGGTCTCCTGTAGCATTGCTTTTATTAAAACAATATTATTTCCTTTTTGTTTACGCACGAGACCATTCACATTCCAAGGTAACTGTCATATTAATCCAAGGGTCTTACTTTTGCATGGATGAATGTCCATATTAAGAGAAAATGTATCAGCCCTCTATATGTTATGATCTGTGTACTTGTGCACCCCCATCACCAACCACATCAACAACCCAAGATTACTGCCTATTAAGTTAAACCTGCTTATAGCCAACTTTTTTTCTCTCTTACTAAAAAATAAAAAACATGTATTTCCTAGTGTCTTTATCATATAAACAATATCTGAAAATGCTTTACTATCAGACATGGTTTTATATCATAAAAAGTTTTTATAGAAATACTGTTAAGAACAGAAGTTGCTTTTCTTAGTTGCATTTTTCCTTCCTCTTCCCTTCCCCTTAGTGTCTCTCCAGACATTAATGACATGAAGTGGGGCAAAAACCTTTCAGTCCTCCACAAGTTTAGCAAAGTTGACAAAAGTCCATTTTTTCCACGTTTTGTTGTACAGCCATATTTCACAAACCTGATTGATGTGTTGTAATCTCACATTTATTCGCAAATTTCTGTATTGCTGGTGGTCTTCCAGTTCATCTACATCTCCCAACTCCAGACTTTTCAGTTCCACGGTACATTCTCTGTCTCCGAAGCATTTTCCTTCTGAACACTGCAAAAGGTTTCAATGACAGTCTCTCTGTGGGCATTATCAGAAGAATGAGTGGATCACTTTTTATAGGATCTTAGGAAGTTATTAGGCTATTGGCCCGGAGGCCCTTATAAGCCTAGCCAAGAGTTTAGTCCATGTTTAGACACGTCCGCAACCAAAGCCCCTGCCCAACATGGACATGGGTGGAATCCCAGGGGTGTATTTTCAGTTTCCCATCCAGTTATCCCTGTTGCGCTTAAAAAGGGGTAAGGAGGTACTCTCCTTGGCGTGGAGAATTAGTCTATTCCAAAGAAGGGGGAGTCTCTGGGACGCAAATCTGTCATGCCAACAAGTCCTATTGATGTCACAGACAGGTTGAGGTCATGTGTGCAGGTTACTGAAGAGGAGTCTGTATGAAACTGAGTAGAGGGACAGGGCTTTGAGCCTGTCTTTGTAGGGTAGATGTTTGCAGCCAGTTATTCTCCTGGTGATGAACCTCTCTCTCTCACTCACACAGTCGCTCTCGCTCTCTCTCGCTCACTGCATGTGCTTTTCGAGGTACCAGTGCCGAAGGGGGCTTTGTACTCCAATAACTGGCCGTATAAGGAAAGAATACAGGGATGGTATGACCATGTCCCAGGATGAGATGCCCTTACTTATGAGGTGGGCCATGTAGGAAGCTTACCATATAACGGAAGCTACATGGTGGTCAAATGTCAGGTTGCTATCAACCAGGATGCCAAAATCCCTTATGACTGATGGTGTGCTTAGGCCGTTATTAATGGGGTAATATGTGGGGATGTCACTCTCAACAAAGGGGATAATGATGTACTTAATGGCATTCAGCTTGAGGATATGTTTCTGGCAGCAGTCATTTATTTGGGTGAGACCCTCTTGGAGGACGTCCATATCACTTGGAGAATTGATGACCACACCCAGCTTGCAGTCATCTGCAAACTTGGTCAGCCATAGCCCACTGGTTTTGGCCTGTACCTCAGAAGTATATCCCAAATAACAGAAGCCCCAAGACCGATCCCTGGGGTACGCCACTTGAGGTGGCTTCCCCTGTTTTGATTAGGTGGGTTCTTCAGTGAGCCAGTTTGCTACCCATTTGGTAACATATGGATTGATGCCTTGTTGAGAGAGAAATAGTGCTGAAGGCATTGGCCAGGTCAAGGTAGGCACTGTGCACAGTCTTCCCCTCATCCATGGCTTTGGTGACTGTCTCGAAGTCGACCAGATTTAACAGACATGACCCCCCCCCCCTTGACAAACCCAAACTGTGTGGGGTCAAGGGTTTGGAGATCGCCAATGTCCCTGTTAATGAGGTCCATGATAATCCATTCCATGGCCTTGCAGATCAGGCTAGTTAGGTTGATGGGTCTGTAATTTCCTGGATTGGTGGGTGCGCCACCTTTTGTGTAAAGGGATTACAGTGACTGTCCTCCACTCTGCTGTGACAAAGCCGGTACTCAGGCTTTAGTTGAATAGGATGCCTAATGGTGCTGCAAGTTCATGCCTGAGTTCATGTTGGATGCAGCCTGGGATGTTTAACAAACTTTTGTATTTCCTCCTTATCTTGTTTTGCATTAAAAAAACGACTTTATTCACCCAAGAAAAAATATTCTGAAGAGAGATGGATATAGCAGCTTATGTTTCACACCTGCCAATTGACATTCCCTGACTTCTGGAATACATTTGCTTCCCTGCTGCCTGGTGTGCAGTGAATAGTAATTTTTCACAAACACTCTTCTGTTTCCCCATTTCTAATACTTTTGCCACAGTTTTGTCAGGATCAGCTCTTTTCTGGTAGGGTTGCATCTTTACAAATACAGGTATTCACTGCTTTCTCATGGCCAGGTTTGGGGCACATACACAGTGTGACCTTACAATTAACAAATCATGCTGTGGAATGCCAGTACAGTTGCTTATTTGTGCCTTCATAAAATTAATACAGTCTGTTCCTTCCAGATTCTCTGGTACATTAGAAACTCTCAGGTTTTCCGTGCATGCTGTGTCCTGTAATTCTAGCATTTTTTGAAACCTCTTTGAGCGGTCTCATAGTCAACAAGCTTTTCTTCATTTTGACCTTTGACTTTTGTAGTTTTCAGTTCATCTGAATATCTGTTTAAAGCTTCTTCCATTTTTTTCCCAGCCTTTTTGTATTTGAGTTGTTATATTCCTTCAGTGTTTTGTTTACTTATTTTTTCTTGTAAAATACTGAAAGCCATGTCTTGAACCAAAACTGGAGCTTGAATTGCTTTTTACTGAACAGCTGCAGGGTTCTTCCCAGTTAATGTTTTCCTTTCACTTCTTATAGTCGATTTTCTTTCAGGCTCACTAAATTTCTTCTTTACTGGCATCCATGCATTGTACTTAAAAGCTGTTAACTGAATTTACTGAAAGTGGCAGAGCTCCTGGCCCTTATTTGTTTTCCTTTTTTCACACGAGAGCTGAAGTTAAGCTGCTGATCTGTGTGCAGCCATCTTGGAAGTCCCTACTTTTTCAGAAATGTTTGTGGAACAAATGTAACAATTATTTTGAGATGGAAAACAGGTTGTGAATTGCACCTATATAGTAAGGCCTTACTAATGTTAATGCTGTTGCCTGCCAAAAAAGGGATTGCTAGAAAATGGAAATCAAATCTACACTAGCTGTAACTGAAATATATTGTGCAGGAGATGAAAGAACTGGAGGTGGGATATTTTGAAAAGGGAAGGAGCAAAGAAATGGGATTTGTGGGGACAATAAATACAGAATAATCAGGAGGAGTGAGGTTAAAAGAAGACAGGAATTGATACTCCACACAGCAACAGATGTTTACTCCTCTGTATTGTTACATTCCTTGCCTAAATAGCTGTAGAAAGTAACAGACCAGTGATCAGCTGTAAACATATCCTTAATGAGATTCCTTCAGGCCTCAATTACCCAAGCTAGTTTCTTCCAACTCAACATGCTTTTTATGCTGGGGGGTTGTCAGACAGTATTAGGGGGGGGGTCCATTTTTTTTTTTCAAACATTGTAGATTGATTTATGTCAAGGGCAGTGTTAAGACCATCTTGAGTTCTTTTTATTTGGTAAACTGAGTTGCATGTTTCAGTTCAGACTCATTTGAGGCCTTTAGTAGGGCTAGGTGCTCAAATTTAAAGGATGCATCTAGGTGAAAAAAAAGGATGCATCTAGGTGAAATGTAACATTTTTGCATCATCAGAAAATTGCCAAGGAATTTATTCTGCAGTTCCTAATCACAGCTCCAGCATATCACTTCTAAGATAAATCCTTACAAAATCCATAAGCACTGACTGCTAGGAGCTGTCCCCCTCCACCCAACCACTAGCACAAAACGCACACCATAAAAATCATTCATTAGCAGTTAATTGTGTTGCCCTGGCCATCTGCTAGTAACTGAGCCATTTTTAGAAAGATTGTGTGTTCCAAAATTTCTCTGCAGTCCCATTAATTCCTCCCTCAAATATGTGGCTGAAGTGAAGCATCAGTATATCTCTGGGATGTAAGTTAGCTTGGGGGACTAGGTGGACAGCCGCTCTGGCCACCCAAGTTCAGTTAGCAGCTCCTATATCTGATGGAGCTGGAATAAAAGGATGGTTATACCTGTCCTTGGGGGAAGGATCCATGCCACTGTGAGTGGATTGTTTAAGCCTTGGTGGAGATCAGAACTCAGAATGATTGTCAGGGTGTATAATGCCAGGGTGCACATACAGGGTGGTCAAGAAATCACTTTTGCCTTGGGGTCCAGGGCAGGAATATCCTTGGAGACCATGCCCCATTGCCCACCCAACCCAATTTGTAGCAGCATTAGCATGGTTGGAAATGGGGATAAAGAAAACCCTGGTGCATGTAGATGATGATACTGCACCCACTCGGCATCACCTCCAGTGTGCTGCTTTTCACTTAACTTTCCTAATATGTTACATTATCCAGTTTGGAAAAATAGTAGTGATCTGATACTGCCCACCACTTCCCTTTCCCTACCTGACAGCAACTCCAGAATCTGTACTCATGAGTCAACTTTTAGAGGGATGCCTAGTAGCAACTAACAATATTATAATGTATCTATGGACAAGATGCTACCCAGTAAATAACCTCTACCTAACCCCAGAAAAGTATAAAGAGTAAAAGGAAAAGAACTTTTAAAGGTATACGTCTAAAAGAGATGAAGAAAGGAAATGGGTGATATGTGATGAAAATTGAAAGAAAAAGAATGTAGAAAAATAAGTGTAAAGAAACCGTAACCTCTCATAAATTGAGAAGAAAAGTAATGATTTAAGAATCATTTTGGTAAATGTGAACAATATTAAAAATAGTAAGGATAGGGGTTGTAGAATGGTGCAACAACTGTGATGTACATATAAAGATGTCAGATTATTAACAAATGAAGAAAATCTTCAAAGAGGGAAGATATGGGGTGGAAGTGTAATATGAAATTTGGGAAATGGTCAATGACCGGGACCAGCTGCATTCTACAGAAGGCCAATTAAAATATTGGATTCAGCATTGATGAGAATGGGAAGACTAGCCTTTGTAGATTAAAGATGGCAAGAAAAAGTATATATGATTATAGTGGTGTAGGCTTATGCTACTTGTAATGAAAGGGATAGTTTATTCCAACATATTTTGCATTATGTGGTAAACATGATCATAATAACAGAAGACTTCAGTTATGACTTTAGGGCTAAAAGAAAAAGGAAAGGCGGTAAGAACAATGGTTGAAGTTATGAAATGTGGTAAACTGATTATTTGGGATAGAAACTTTTGGACATACAGAACAGGGGTACTGAAATCTGAGATTCTTATCATAAGGAATAAGCAAAATGGAAGAAGAGGCTGTTGTAACAGGATTTACAGATTTGGCAATATGGCTAGAAGTAAATTACAATAAAGAACACATTAGAATAGGAAAAGGTATAAAATGAATTCTAAAAGAATGGAATGAAAAAGGAAAGAAGTTAGTATTACAGTTGTGAAGAGTGGTTATTTTATACTAATTGGTCTGAATGGTGGATTATTTTTAATAAGAAATATGAAAGGTGTTATTTACAATGGCAGAGTGAGATAAAGGCATAGCAGAACGTATGGAGGGATGCATAAAAATGCTTTAATATAGTTAGAGAAGAATAAGTATTACAACGAAGAAATATAAGAAATTGTGGGAAAATCGAAGAGTTATTTTAGCAAAGATATTTTTTACAAAGAAAACGGGAGGAAACTGCATATTTAAGTGAAATAGTGAAGGAAGATAGTATAACGAAAGAAATGAAAAAGGAGAGGGAAAACAAGTGCAGATTATGAGTATTGTACTTCCTTGTGTAGAGGTAATGTTCAAAGGAAAAAGAATAGAGGAGGATATGGGAGGTTAAAAATTCTCAGGACAAGTAAATAAGGAATTTAAAAAAGTGATTATTTTATATGAGTTGTATAACTTGCTTAAACAGGTGACTATAGATTTAGCTGCAGGCCCTGATGGACTAAGATGAAATATATAAAAATCTAATATAGTGGCAAAAGAATATTTTTAAATGTTTTGAATGAATGGTTAATGTTTTGCTTATAGGGATTTGTGTAGTGGAATATTAAAATGTTATATGGAAACAAGATGCAAACGAAGATGTAATAAAACTGGAGACCAGTAGTGGTATATTTGTTATGTTGTTTTCAACTTTGTAAAGTGTCTAGCATTATTCACTCAAACTTATTTACGTGTGTTGTAGAGTTCTACGACAGAGTGCACATAATAGTGTGTGTGTGTATATTTTATTTATCCTTTATCTGGATTAGTCCCACTAGTGGCCTCTCTTTTGAAGACAGACCCAAGGTAGTAGTTATATTACTAGGACAGATTTGGCCAGGGCATCAGGGAACTCATCATTGGGACCCATTTTAGAGGAGCACTTTCTGTTTCAATACCAGGCACAGAGTCAGCCCTGAGAAACAGGGATGCAGATGGAGAGGAGGAGGAGGAGATGGAGTGGTGAAAGAAATGAAGGAGAAAGCAAATATCGAGACTGGAGAATGTGTACAGTATTTTGAAGAAGTGTTTCAAAGAAACCTGTTTGATAGATATGAGTCAGCAAATGATGGATATATAATTACAACCTTCCAGTCAGGAGGGTTGTGCGATGATTTACTTAAAGAAATGGTGGTGCAGACATTATGGAGAAAATACAAAAGGAGGATGCAGAGACGATCCTGAAGAATAGTGGTGAGATGGAAAAGAAAATGTATGCAGAGAAAGTAAAAGAGGGCTAAAGTGGTGTAGCAGGCAAGAAGACTGAAGAAAAGAAAAATGGAAGTATGTGGTAAGGATTCAAAGTAAAGAATACAAAGAAATGGACCGGTATGAAGTGTAGGACTATTTAATAGCTCCTTTGGGTATAAAAGGACATGGTGTAAGAGCATTTGATCTTATTTTTGTGATATGTTTGAGACTTTTTTTTTTTTTTTTTTTTTTTTTTTTTTTTTTATGAATTTAATATATTTACAATATATACAGAAAGGAAGAGATTCAACTTCATATATTGTTATACAGTTATATGAATACATTATACAATTAACACATTAAGAAACTTGGTAGTTCAGCAGCAACATTTTCAGGTTATCCCAACAGTTGTAAGTGTTACTATGATTTATAGATCTTGTTTTGATCACTTCTTTTTCAGTATTTTTGTTTAAATTTAAAATTTCTTTGAAACTAGGAACTGAATTTGATTACCAGTGTTTTGTAATAACTTTTCTGGCAACTGCCAAAAGAGCCCAAAGGACTCTTTGGCTTTTACAGATACAGGAGGTGGAATATTCATTAGTATTACTGATCTAGTTAAAGAACAATTGTCAGACTGTAACCCCTTAAATAACATACTTTTCTTCCCAATATACATTTAATTTTTCACAATCCATAAATGTGTATCCAGTCAGCTTTTACATCTTTACTACATCTCCAACAAACTGAAGAAGTCATTTTACTAAACTTAGAGATTTTATATGGTATAACAAACTGTGTATATTTCCACATAAAAACTTTCCAGTATAAACTTGAAGTTTGACTGACTAAGTATCAAAGCTTTATTCTTGCCATCTTTTGAGTCACTCAATCCACCATTATCTAAAAAGTTCCAGAATTTTGCTTCAAAGTTGTTGTTAGTATTATTTATAATTAACTTGCATAGCTTGGACAAGCTTCCTTTGTATGTCAGTCAAACTTCGATAACTTTCATACAGTCATATAATGTTCTGCTTCTTTTCACACATATATTATCCACAAATTCCTTTAATTTCTTACCGATGGATAATATTAACTGGTTAGCAGATTTATCCAGCTTACATTAGTTCAATAAATATTGTGGAGACTTTATAATACTAATTTATTCCTTTTTAGTAAATCTATTTTAACATTGTTTTGAGCTTTCTTAAATCTAAAGGTATTTGCAACAGGAAAATACAAAAATTTCCATTTTTATATTTATGGAGTTTTGAAAAACATATCTAACTGATTTAAGAATTGATTTCATATATGCATAGTCTAAAGACTGAAATAAATTTCCTTCAAAGTTAAATTTTGTTAACCAGATGAAAGGATTATTACTTGTTTCTAATTTATCGTCTTTAATAAGCTTATAAGAATTTAGTATAATCTGCTCCTGGATGTGTTTTCATTGACTAGTGTAGGTTGATTTTATCCAGAGTATAATAGAGTCAAGACTTGCAGCAATAGCATAATATTCTACATCTGGGAAGCTAATACCACCATACTCCCATAATCTTATATGATTTCTGTTAACAATTTTCAGCTTTATAGGATACAGTAAGAATGAAGATAACTTTTATAAAGAAAATGGAAAAAGTGTTTTTTTTTTGTCAGGTATTAAAGCTATTGAATGTTATATATATATATATATATATATATATATATATATATATATATATATATATATATGTGTGTAGATATATAGATACATATATGTATAAAATATAGCAATAACCCACGGCTGGGTGTGGGTAATGCTGGATTTATCCATGGTTGGTGTGGTTTGGTCACTTGAGCTTCACCCTCGTGACCAAACAAAGCCAACCGTGGGTAAAATCCAGCATTACCCACACCCAGCCATGGATTATTGCTATTATACAATGGCGTTGGGTTTTGTATTGTGTTATGCATGTGTTGTTGTAATTTAGGTTTTTATTTGCTTTAGTTTGTATTCTTTCACTTTTTGTGAGATAAAATAGTCCACATTTTTACTTGTCCACATTTTTACTTGCACTATCAGCTATTAGGTCTAAGTTATGAGTGTTGAAGTACACTAAAATGGACATTATATTCACAAATTTAGTGCTGCAACAAAAATGCAGCTCCTAACAGAACACTTAAAAAAATAACAGAATAATACTGGCAGCCCTAACAACTGTGCATTATTTTATTATGCCATAACTAACCTAAGCAGCAAACTGATCAATGCACAAGAAAACTGAATGCAAGTTCTTCATTGTACGTAAGAAAACTGAATGCAAGTTCTTCATTGTACGTAAAAATAATCAGACACCTGTACATCATTTTCACTCAAACCAATGTCATGGAAAAGTATTTTAACACAATCAAATGTGAATTTACACAGCAAACCCACTACACCAATGAAGGATCATAGTTTACGTGCTTTCTATTGGGGAACACTTTACATCTCAGCAAGCACACTACTTCAGCCTATTACACATGCTTTTGCTTGTAAGATGGCACATGTCAGCCCAGCAGCTCTAAAATCAAGAGACACCACCAAGTAATTCAGTAACTCAAACCTACACAAAACATTTCTAATACTCACACCATCCAGAAAAAAGAAATTCATCAAACACTGAAACAAAGTCTAAATTGCTAGGGTTTGATTTTTTGAACAGTAAAGTGACTTTCCTTACCTTGCAACCTCCGTAAAGACCAGAACCCCCTCATTAACACAATCTAAAACCGTGGGAGAGTGCACAGCTGCTCTCTTCCCTTAGAGCAGATGGAGGTGTGTGTGTTTTGTCTACGGAGGTGTATATATTTTGTCTAGTTAAGTGATTTTGTTCCTAGTCAAACCCTGAACCTTAATTAACGGCAAACAAGCACCTTAAGTTGCCGCTGAATGGTACGTTAGCGGCCGGACTTATTACTTAGGTTATCTTCGATTTACAATGTGCACGCTGGTTATATTGGCCAATCAGAGTGCACGCTTCTCGGCTTTGCCGAGTTGCCATTGTATAATAATAGGTTTACAATCACTATGTTGAAGTGGATTCGGTCGAATCCACTTTGCACGAAGTCCAGAGGGCGAACGGTGACGGTGTTGAACCTGCCAAAGTACATATCTCTCCCCTATCTCAACCCATGTTAACACTTGTTCTGACGTGGAATTTGAGATGTATTTCAACAATGTCTGAATTCAACATTGTCACTTTCATGGACATGGGTCGATGATTCCATCATTCAACCAAGTCTGCTTCGACATTACCATAGTAAACCATATATATATATATATATATATATATATATATATATATATATATATATATAAAATGTGTGTGTACATATCAGCAGTAACCTATCCTCAAAAGTAAAAAAAAAAAAAAAATCATTCCATTTTTTAAGAAGTGTCACTTCAGTTGCTTTTTCACAATTGTTAATAATCTTACTCACATCTGGATAGATTTTTATTCCTAAATATTTTCCTTCCCATTTATATTTATATTTATCCTTAAACTTACTATCTAGTAATTGATTTAACATTTAAGTTTCCGCTTTATTGCAATGAAATTTCCACTGTGATACTTCTTGAAACTGGTCAATTTCCTCATCTATTTCTTTGATAAAATAATTTATATTTATCTAACTGTAGGAGATTTAATCTGCAAAAGCTGTATTTTAGATTGACAATCTCTATTAATTGAGAATCCATCATGTTTTCCCATTGTTTCTTGTACTGACATCTAAGAGTTCAATAAGTAACGCAAAAAATGAAGGGGATGATGAGGGACACCCTTGTTTTGTGCTTTTGTTTAAAGTGAATTCTTGAAAAATGTAAGATCCGATTTTAACATGTGATTTAGAGTCTCTGTACAAGTTTTTTAATACTCCAGTAAACTGTTCTGGAAATGTAAACACTTTCTAAAGGTTTTTAAAAAGTAGCTCCCATCTACAAAATCAAAAGCTCTCTTGATCTTTAAGCTAATTAGCACCAATTTTCATTCCATTTGCTAAATCTAAGATGGGTACTACCCTTTTAAAATTATCATATATTAATTTATAGTTTACATTTAATAATTAAATAGATCTATATGAGGAGACTAGCTTATTAGCCTTTCCTTGTTTAGGTGAGATTACAGAAAATTTACACGAATAAGGAATTTTTGTCACCCTGAATTATCCTGAAAATGTAACTGTAATTCTAAAATATTTATTAGAAACAGACTATATAATTCCATACTTATTCAACCCTGGAGCTTTACCATTTTTATTTTAAGCTGCTTTAATTTCTAACTGATATGTTTGTTGGTCATTTAGTTTACAAGCATCGTTTTTTTCAATAATTGTCGCGTTTGTAATCCTCAGGATTATTATTTTTGCCTTTTATTAAGACCCTTGAGGAATTTTTAAAAAATGTTAGTATTTCCTTTTTATCAGAAGTGAGCTTATTAGTGTGAAGATTTTGGATATTATTGATTTGTCCTTTTTGCTTAACATCTTACTTCAATTGGCTAATCTGTAGATTTTTTTGAAGTCATTGCATGACTGTGCAATTTTATTTTTTCTAAAGCGATCTCTACTTTAGGCATTAAAACTCTGTCATTTTTTTTATTTCAGTATTGTCTAATTTCTTTGTTGATCAAACCTCAGTTTGTGTATTTCATTTTGTATTTCTAACAACTCTTATCCCATTCTTTCATTTTCTTACTAGCCCATCTTCCCATTCTCTTTTTAATATGCATTTTTAAGGAATCCTGTTGTATGACTTTGCTAACCTGACCATTATCATTCAAAGATGAAAAAAGTTGTTTTTTTTCATTAAGGTACCTCTTAAACTCATTTAATTTAATCATATATACTGGGATTCTGTAAATAATCTGAAATCTTGTATCCATTAATACTTAGTGCATTATGATCAGATAGAGGACAAGTAGTAGTTTTAAAATAATTCACTTATTTCATTTGTAGAGGTATACATTGTATCAAGTTATAGTTTGTATCCCATACACATACTAATAATGAGTGAAGAACAACTAATCTTCTGCAATTACCGGTAAGTCGATCTGTTTAGTGTTTTAGCTGATGCCAGCATTTTAGCTTTCTTATGTTCACTTGTATCCCATGTACTAGATATGCTGTTAAAATGCCTTGCTAAACTTTTACTAGCTTTCTAATGACTTTGTTGTAAGTTTGTTTTCTTTAGCCACTCTTGCACCTATTCCAGCGATCTAGTAAAATTAGTTAATGTATAGAGTTTGCCATTATATTTCATTATTACAAATGTATACATTCATTTAGGGTTATTAAAGGATTCCATGAACCTTAGGCATTACAGTGGATTTTCTGCAAAGTATAGCAGCTTCTCCTCTCTTTTTGTTAAAAGAAGTAGATGATAACATTTCATAACCTAAGTTTATTTAAATGTTATATATCCTTTTCTATCAAGTGAGTCTCTTGCAAGAACATAATGCGTCCTGTATTTAATTTTAGAGATCTCATTAGTGATTTCCTTTTGGTACCAGTATTTAGTCCATTTACATTAATAGATAATAGATTAAAACTACTATACTGTGAATTTAAAAAGATTTTAAAAGATATAATGCATTTATCTACCATATTAATTTAGTTATATTTGACACTAATGTATTCCTCTGACACTATCTTGACATTACAGATTTTTTGAATTCTTTTCTACAAACTAATTTACTAAAATTCAGAAATAAAAAATAAAGACAATTCTACAACAGTAACTGTATATAATGCTAATAAAATGCAACCTGCTATAGGTACCAAAGTTCCTAGTTTGCCTATTGAATAGTCAAACTACTAAACTGTCACTGTATCTAGCAACACCTAAATATTCCTCAAAAATAGCCAGAAGCTACCGTGACTTACAAATAATTAATAAAATAGCATATATGTCAAAATAATAAGACTGTTAATTTAGTTACATATTTTGCCATTTTAATACTGTCCCCCCATTACGACATACACATGTAATAATCCTCTTCTATTGATCATAGATATCAAATAATCTGTCATGGTGTACAATATACCTATTCATATAGTAGTGTATTAATTACCCTTTTAATATTCCTAAATTATTCGATCATTCAGTATAATTATAATTAGATCTCTACGTATAACAGAGTGGGACCTGTAGAGATAAGATTACCTGTGACCTGTAAGTTTACAGATGTATTTATCATACTAAATTATAATACAAAAGAGAGATCAATGTATATATTTGTTGGTGGGTCATGATGCAGTGAAGGCATTTGACAGAGTAAGCTGGGACTTTATGAGCAGGGCAACAGAAGCATTTGCATTCCCTGATAAAATTCTAAGGCTGATTTAGGAGGATAACGTGGCATGATGCCAGGGAATCTTCTTGGGCTAGACTTATATAGGCTCCAGATCCATTAGCCTAGTACACATCTATGAACCTATATGAGATATCACAGGCAACAATTAAAGTGGGTGGGTTCCTCTCTGATAACTTCTGCTTGAGCAGAGGAATCAGGCAGAGGGGTCTTCTTTCCCCTTTGTTATTTGCATTATATTTAGAACCATTGGCAGAGAAAATAAGGGACTCAGAAATTCAAGGATATAATTGGTATGGTAGTCAAGAAAAGCTTGCTGTATTTGTAGATGATATTTTATGCCTGATAAAACCAGAAAAGGACATTACAGTGTTGTGGAACATTTTCAGACTGCTTCAAGTCTTTTTGGGATACAAAATTAATTACGCTAAAACAAAGGTAATTACATGTACCCTTATATGACTTGGTTCAGCAATATCCATATTTATGGGGACATGGTGGTTTAGCAATATTCATATTTATGGGGACATGGTAAAATGAAGTATGTATGAGTATGGATTAAAATTATTCCAGTGTGGCAGCTAAGGATATGTAGGAAGGGACTAAACAAAAGATAGTACAAAAGCTGAGAAATTGGAAGCGCTGTTATATAGATAGTAAGATGCAAGCAGTTCAAATATCTTTAGTCCCTTTAATCTTGTACACAATTTAGGCATATTTTTATCAGCCAGAGGAGAAATTATGGATAGCAATTAGTAAAGAGCTGAAGGATTTTATCTAGTAGGGGAACATGGCAAGAGTCAAGTGGGATAAGCTGATGTTCATCGTGCATACAGCTGCAGTAATCACAGATGGGTTCTCTGCCGTCAGGCGGTCCCTGAGTCGGCCGAATTCCAAAGTCTAGGTCCGGCGTCGGTTGTTGTCGCTTTCTCTCCTGACGTCAGTGAGGCCGGAGTATACAAGACACAGCCGATGCCATGTTCTTCAGTCTTTTTTTGCCGTGCGGTGCCTGAAGCAGAAGCAGTTCACAAGTGCCGGTCGGCCAGCTCCTGAATTACGGAAATTTTGGAAACCGAAGTCTTCATTAAAGCTAAGTACCCCGTTGGGGAAACTTTTCTTGCCTCAGACCGATGTCAGAAAAAGTTAATAATTGTATTTCTTGTGGGAAGCAAATACCGCATAAGGATTTCCATTCCCTCTGCATACCTTGTTTAGGCCCAGACCACGACGTCTCGGGCTGTCGCTTTTGCGCTACCTTCAATAAACGCACTATTAAGCGTCGGGCGGAGTTCGCTAACTATTTTGGTAAAGCCTTTGATTATAAAATGTCGTCGGATACTCCGACTACCGTTTTGTCCAAAAAACGCAAGGACAAGGACCGACACGCGAGGCCCGCTGTCCCCGCCGACACCACGCCAAAACAGGCTACACGTGGTCCGGTTCTTTGCACTCCCTGACTACCGACGACACTCCTTTGGCGGTGTCCTCTGTACCCGAGACCGCTGGTACCTCGGCCCTTTCCCAGACTACAACCACCGAAGCCTTTGCTAATGTTGAGCCTACTAATGTGGACAGGTCCACTTCCACCCATGGTGTCTTTAGACCCTCATCTTCTTTTTCTATTAAGGCCTTTACTAAATCCAAAGCAGCCAGGCATCCCAAGAGGCCTGTTGCACAGGGCCCATCTCCAGGCCCCATGCCTAAAAAACAGATGCTTAAAATGGCTGAGGATTTAATTACTCTTATCAGGGGTTCTCAACTCCAGACAAGAGACCCAGAGTGGAGGAAGATTCTCCCTCTTCTGATCAGGGATCCATTTTATCAGAACATTCTGATGTAGAGGAACACTCTTACTCCCCTTTTGAGGATTCGGATGCAGAGCAGTCCATTCCTTCTGTATCTCCTCCTGAGGATTTTTCCTTTGGGGAAACCTTGCACACTTTGAGGGAACACTTCCATTGGGAAGGCCAAGACTTTTCAGATTCCAAGAAAAGACTTAGGGAATTTCTTTTGTTACCTCAACACAGACCTCTGGCGATACCTCCTGTTTTGGACATACTTGATGATGTTTAGTCGGAGGCTTGCCTTAACCCGGATTCTCTGCCTCCTGCACCAGTCAAACCTGATAGGTACTACAGAGTACCTAACTCTCACCAATTTCTCTTCAAAAGCCATAATGCTGACCATGAAACCATTTCACAAGGCCCCAAGGGATTGAAGGCCTCCACTGCCAAGAACCCACTTCCTGCAGAGAGAGAGTCAAGATCTTTAGAAAGGTGGGGAAAAAAGGTATATACCTCGGCCACCCTAGCCATGAGGGCCTTAAATTGTCAGTTTCATATGCTTAAATATCAACAGTTCCTGTTATCACAATTAAGGAATAAAATGTCTCAACCTGAACAACCAGATTTGAAGGAGTTACAGGATATGATGCATAGTGCAGAGCAAGTGGGTAAACACACCTTACAATGTAGTTATGATGCCCTAGAGGCCTCAAGTAGAGCGGCTGCTACAGGATCAGTCATTCGCAGACATGCCTGGCTTAGGGAACAAAACTTGCCTGACCATGTGAAAGCTAAACTTCTAGATGCTCCTTTACAAAAGGATGTGCTGTTTGGTACTAATGCTGAGGAGATACTACGGAAAATGGAAGAAAAAGCCAAATCTATGCAAACTGTCAAAGCTTTTTTACAGGTCCAACCACCACGTTTTAGCAGAAATTGGCCTTCAAAAAACTGGTCCTTTCCAGCCACTGACAAGCCCCAAAGAGGTAGATACAGACGCACAAGGGGCAGAGGACAATCACAAGGATCATATAGAGGCCAACAATGGCAAACTCCAGCACCAAGAGGTGGCGAAGACAATGCACAACAATACAGGAAGCAAATCCAATGACTCCCTCATTTCCATGCCAAGCATGTCTTAGCTGGCAGCACCTTTGGGAGGAAAGCTAGCATTATTTGCAAGCAATTGGCATATTGTCACAACAGACAAGTGGATCCTGGACATTATAAACAGAGGCTACAAATTTCAATTCCACACTCTTCCAAAAATGAGAGGCATGCCAAACCTGCCACAAAATCAAAGGGCAGAGGCACAACTACAAATTTCAAAGCTCATAAGCATGAGAGCTATTCAAGAGGTACCTACTCACGAACAAGGTCAAGGTTTTTATTCAAGACTTTTTCTGGTACCAAGGAAAGGAACCGACTGGAGACCCATTTTGGACTTATCCATCCTAAACACATTTCTACTCGTACCAAAATTCAAGATGCTCACATTACAGCAGCTTCTTCCCATGCTGGGCAAGGAGTTTTGGCTGATAACATTGGACCTCAAGGAGGCATACCTGCATGTCCCAATCAGACAAAGCTGCAGAAGATACCTCAGATTTCTTGCAGGTTCAATCCACTATCAATTCTCTGCATTGCCCTTTGGCTTATCTACTGCGCCCAGAGTATTCACAAAGTGCCTGGCATCAGTGATTGCCTACTGCAGACTTCAAGGGAATACAAATTTACCCTTATTTGGACGACTGCCTGATCCAAGCGGACAGCAAGCACATACTTCTGGAAAATCTGGCATATGTGACACGGTTACTGCATTCTCTGGGTTACACAATCAACAAAGAGAAATCAAGGCTAACGCCATCTCAGAAAATAACTTTCCTGGGTGCCAACTTGGACACACACACCCAGATGGCCTACCTTACGCCAGAAAAACAGGGGCAACTAACTCAGTACTTCAAAATACTAGCAAAATGTACCAGGCTTACTGCAAGGAAAATCCTGCAGGCTCTGGGATTCATGGCATCTTGCATTCTTTTAATCCCATGTGCAAAGCTGCATATGAGGAAACTTCAGTGGTACCTAAAAAACCTATGGTCTCAACACAGTCACAGTTTGGAAGCAGTAATACCAATAATTCCATGTTTGCAAAAGGAATTTCTATGGTGGGCCCAAGCATGTCAAGCAAACACAGGCCTCCCATTCTGCAAGCCTCAAGCAAAGCAAGTCATCACAACAGACGCCTCAGATTACGCCTGGGGGGCGCACATGACGGACAGGTGCATTCAGGGCAAATGGTCCCAAAAGGAAAAGCACCTTCACGTCAATCAAAAAGAAATGCTAGCAGTAATAAATGCAATTACAGCTTTCAAGGACTTCCTGCATCCAGGACAATTACTGATAAGAACAGACAACACCACAGTAATGTGGTACATAAACAAACAAGGAGGAACACATTCATACCCCTTGTGCAGACTAGCCATGACTCTTTGGAAGTTGGCTCTGGAATGGCAAATCGAACTTCAAGCACAGTACTTGCCAGGATTGGAAAACACGCTGGCAGACAATCTAAGCAGAAATATGACAGACCCACATGAATGGAAGTTACATCCTCAGGTGTTTACAGAAATAATCCAAGCGTGGGGGGAGGCCAGACTTAGATCTTTTTGCCTCCCACAGGAATCATCAATTGGAAAAGTTTTGTTCGAGGACCTCTCATCCAAAGGCCTGGAGAGTGGACACCCTTTCATTCAGTTGGACAGCATGGACAGTTTACGCATTCCCACCTCTGCCTCTTCTGCCCAAGGTGCTTTTGAAAGCAAGAGCAGACAGACCGAAGATGATACTGATTGCTCCAGATTGGCCAAGGCAACACTGGTACCCACATACTCCTCCCTGGCCCCTGCCTCTAATGCCTCTTCTGCTGACTCAGCACAGCTACAAAACTTTTCACAGTCAGCTGAAAACACTCAATCTCGCTGCATGGAAAATTCCTTAACACCACAACAGACCCTACTCTCCAAGGAGGTGCAGAATGTCATTTTGGAGGCCAGAAGGCCATCTACTAGAAAAGCTTTCTCCGCAAAATGGAAGCGGCTTTGCTCTTGGAATGAGAAAAAAGGCCAGGACCCTAGAAAACTGAACTTGCCTCAGGTTTTACAGTATCTAGCTGAGCTGCTGAACAGTGGACTTTCATTTTCTTCCATAAAAATCCATGCCTCAGCCATTTCTGCAGAATTCAACACGGATCCTCCTTTATTTTCTCACCCACTCTTACGACAGTTCCTCAGAGGGGCTAAGAATATAAGACCACCAAGGAAACAACCAATACCAGCCTGGGATCTTAATTACATACTAGAAAAATTAACATTGCCTCCTTCTGAACCAGCTGCCTCAACAGATTTGCAATATTTGCCCTGGAAAACAGCCTTCCTTCTGGCTATCACTTCAGCTCGTAGAGTTTCGGAACTACAGGCCCTCATGGCGGTGCAGCCCTTTCTCATCTTCCATCAGGACAGGGTTTCCCTTCGTACCAACCCGTCATTTATGCCTAAAGTGGTATCCAGGGTAGCTTTAAATCAAGCCATATACCTACCTACCTTTTACTCCAATCCTCAAAACAAAGGGGAAAGGCTGCTACATTCTTTAGACATCCATAGGCAGCTACGTTACTATTTGGACAGAACAAAGTCCTTCAGGAAATCAGAACAACTCTTTGTGTCCTTTGCTGCAGGGGCTCAAGGGAAGCCAGTGACCAAGCAGACTATTTCAAAGTGGATAGGCCACTGCATACGGTTTTGTTATTCCTATCATGGGAAATCTGTCCCTACAGGTATCAGATCACACTCCACCAGGGCCACAGCTACCTCTACAGCCTTCCTCAGAGGAGTTCCTACCAAAGATATTTTGGAGGCAGCCACTTGGAGTTCTGTACATACCTTCACAAAACACTACCACCTGCCTTTATATTCCAGAACTAGAGCAGGCTTTGCCACTGCTGTGTTGCAGGGCATTCTGGCTCAACCCAGTTCCTCCTAGTACCTACCACCCTATGCGTAGCTTTGGGACTCTACCCATCTGTGATCACTGCAGCTGTATGCACGATGAACATAGTACAGTTTTGTACCTACCATAAATGTAGATGTTCGAGTGCTAATACAGCTGCAGTACAGGTTTCCCTCCCTCCTTCCCCACTTGGTAAAGACATGGGGCCTAACACCCTCTTCATACAACCTGACTGGGTTATCCTTCTATGGTTTATTTGCTTGCAACTACTGATTTTGGATTATATTGCATTGCTTGTATATGCATATAAACATAATTTATGTATTGCCTTCCTTCTGGGGGCACCTGACATCTGGGGCAAGAAAGACTGAAGAACATGGCGTCGGCTGTGTCTTATATACTCCGGCCTCACTGACGTCAGGAGAGAAAGCGACAACAACCAACGCCGGACCTAGACTTTGGAATTCGGCCGACCGAGGGACCGCCTGACGGCAGAGAACCCATCTGTGATTACTGCAGCTGTATTAGCACTCGAACATCTACATTTATGGTAGGTACAAAACTGTACTATTCTTCAATAGAAGAAGGTGGATTGGGATTACCAGATTTCAAGGGGTATTACTTAGTCACACAGTTAAGGCTCCTATACATAGCACAAGCAGAAATCAAAGTGAAAAGTGATGATTATGAAATAAGGAGAAAGCTCAAGAAACAATGAGAGTTTGGGATTTTGGATGCAGACCTTTAAGCAGAATAACAATTGTAACAGAATAGTATATCCATAAAGTAGCAGAAAGTATTCTGAGAACTAAGCCAACATGGGAATGGAGAGAGGAAATTATGCCAATAGGGATAATTGCAGACAACAAGCAAGAGGGGGCTGGAGTTTATTGGAGAAAACTGGCAAAGGAAACAAGGTATCGGGTGCAAATAACTAGAGAGGGAAAGGTAATAGAATTGGAAGTTGCCAAGAATTTATATGGACTTCAGGTTAGAGATGGCCTTCCCTATCAAGGATAGCTATCAGAGGTTTGGTAAAGAGAAAGAAATAGGGGGTGTCCTGAACGAAAGGTCTGCACTGGTAAGAGTTTTTACTAGAACCTAGAACAGAATCTGCTGTTAAAGGAATAATTACTAGAGCATATACAATATTGCATGATAACTATAAGGATCAATCTGAGGAGGTTTAAAAAGATTAAGAAGAGAGATTAGGTAAGCAATTAAAGAAGGGGGGGCCATATGTTTGTCTCCCAAATATGCAACAAAATCTAGAAGGTTTAGGATTTTTGCATGGAATATTTACGTAGATATTTCATACCCTAAATAGATTCCAGAGAATTTTTCCTCAGGTAGACTGCAAATGTTGGGAGGTATGATGGGGAAAAAGAGGTAATTGGGAACATATTCTAAGAGCGTAATGAGTTGTCAAACTTAAAAGATTCCCTGCAGATGACTATATCTGCGATACGCATTGAGCAAATTGGTGTAACTAGGGAAATGATTTTTCTGAGCTATGATACAGAATCTGAATTGCCTAGCCATGGTAAGGCCTTGCTGAGTCTAATTATGGTGGTTGCCAAAAAGGCAGTTGCTAGAAAATGGAAATCCGTCTAAACCAACTGTACTAAAATAACTGAAATTCTGAAATTGGGATATTTAGAAAAGGTTAGGAGCAAATTTCTTAGGAAAAAATGGTAATTCTACATACAAAGGAGGGATGAGGTTTAAATGAAGGCTAAATTTGAATGACTTATGTAATGTTTGACTGAGGTTTGGCTATATTATAAGTAATGTTTGCAAGTAAAGTTATGCAATATGGTTTATGATGCAGAATGTTTGCAACTAAGATTACGTCAATATGGTTTGTTTTCATTTATATAAATATATGATTGCTTATGTCATAAGGGATAATTAATTAAGATGTTTCTTGGGTAAAAAGTATATGTGTATTTATGTAACAAATATACACATCTAGTGAAAAGCTCTGAATTAGTTTTCAAAGTGCAGGTGCCTATGTTTCAAATTTCTGTAATACTCAATACATCAAATATCAAAATATTAAAAATGTTAGCTTATTAAGCTACTTCATGAAAAAAATATCAAAACATTAAAAAAGGTTAGCTTATTAAGCTACTTCATGAAAATGTGCACATTACTGAGGTAGAACAGAATGTCTTACTATTTCTGTGGAGTCCAAAAAATTGCAGGCTGTATTCAAAAGTTAAAGTGTTCAATTTAAATACCTTTCTCTTTGCCCGGATTCAAACATATTGAAAAAACCTGCTTTACTTTTCATCAAAATGAATGTACTAATTCAGGAATAAAGCACTCCAGTTTCAACTTTGACTTCTGAAATGAGTTATTTCAGATGGTCTTAGTGAATCTAATAACATTCAGCATTTAAAAATCTTCAAAGTTCATAAATTTCTGCTTTCATATTCTTTTGAAATATTTTATATGATTTTTCTATGCAAGTGTATAAGATTTTATACATTAACATTTCTGTCATATGCAGGTGTATGTAATAGATCTCTTTCTTAAAAGCAGTTTATTTGAATATATTTGTCTTATTTTCCCACTAGTATATCTTGTATTTCTAAAATCTCCCATCCAAGAACCATTTAATTATTCGTTCTCTCTTAAATATTGTAGTATGTATACATATTTCTTAATTTACTGATACTGCTCTGTTCTTAATCTTGCGTAGTAGATATTGCATTCCTTGTGTATATGCATATTCATAACCTCTTTGCCCTTAATTCTAATATTGCAAGCAGTCTTGACTATATGTAAAAGAATTTCTGCTTATTTAATTTGAATATGTGTGTTTAGTCATTATGAACTGCTGCTCTGATCTAGGCTTTACATGCTGACATCAGAATCTGGCTACTCACAACACAGAGCAGCTGCTAATTCCCCTGTAAGTTTCTCGTTTTTCTTTGTTCTTGTAAGTTCTAACAGGTAACAAGCATCTAACTTTAGTTCCTTCAGTTATTAATGTACAGGTAATATGATATGTTAATGTGCAAAATGTTACTAAATTATGATACTTTATATATAATATATAGTAATAGCGTATGTTAAAACATTACTATACATTTTGTCTTACCAATTCTTCACTTCTAAGAAAAGGTGTTATTTTGAGTATGTTTCTCGCATACATACGTGAGAAAACAAAAAAGGTATTTTTCTTACACAGACATCACTGATGAACTGTGTATTCTGAAGAGATGAAACATTCTTTTGTTCACAAGCTTTCTCAGTGTGAAATTTGTTTCGCAAATGACCTGTGAAAGGAATGTTGCACAGAAACAAGGAAAACAAAATCACAAACACTTTAACACTTCCAGTTAGCTGATTACTGAGATTTGATATTCTGTTCATAGGTTCGTAGGTTCGTACTAGGCTATCTGCCCTAGGGCATTTATAAGCCTAGCCAGAGTGTGTGTGGCTTACACCACCCCTTAGGATGAGAATACTACGCCCTTTTAGGGTTTAGTTTACTATGCCTCTGTCTAGTAGTGACACAGAGATGACCCCCGGGGTAAACCTACGATCTCCCATCCACTCGTCGAGATTTCTCTTGAATAGAGTCAGTGAGGGGCTCTACCTAACATGGACTGGGATTCTGTTCCAGAGTGTAGGGAGTCTCTGGGTTATGAATCTGTCCCTCCAGCACATCCTATTTATTTCTGTGTTGAGGTTTAAGTCACTTGTTCTCGTGGCTCTGATGGATTTGGATTTTCTGAGGTGGAGCATGTCCATTAATTCAGGATTGGACATGGCCTTGTACGTCAGGCACAGATCACCTCTGAGTAGGCGGTATGCGACTGAATAGAGCTGGAGTTTTTTCAGTCGGGCAGCATATGACATATGTTTAAGACCCTTTATCCTCTTGGTGAGGAACTTTTGGGGTCTTTCCAACTGCTGCAGGTGTCGGGTGAGATGCATCCCAAATGGGGCATTGTACTCAATCATTGGCCTGATAAGAGTACAGGGGCACAGTGACCTCTCTTGATCTAGATGTGAAACCCTTCATGATAAGGTGGGCAATATAGAAGGTCTTCTTAACCACTTTGGCAATGTGAGTGTCAGATGAGAGGTTACTGTCAACCTGGGTCCCTAGGTCCCTGATTACCTCTTCCGTACTTAATGGATTACCGCCTATGTGGTAATTTGTCGGTACCTTGTTTTTCCCAAAGGGTATGACTATATACATTTTTTGGCGTTCAGCTTAAGACCATGGCTCTGGCACCAATTATCCGTTTCTATGAGGCCTCTCTGAAGGATGTTTGTGTCCGCTGGAGTATCAATTATGGCGCCCAGTTTGCAGTCATCTGCAAACTTTGTCAGCCACAATCCTCCTATGTTTGCGTGTACCTCGGAAAAATAAATGCCGAACAAGAGGGGTCCCAGGACTGAGCCCTGTGGGACACCGCTTGTGACTGGCTTAGAGTCTGACATAGCTCCAGCAACTCTGACCCTGTGGGTTCTGTCCTTTTTGCAACCCATCTTGTGACATATGGGTTTACATTTAAGCTGGTGAGTTTGTCTATGATGCCCGAGTGGGGTATTGTGTCAAAGGCTTTTGCAAGGTCAAGGTAGGCTGTGTGAACTGCCTTACCCTCATCAATGGCCTTAGTGACTGTTTCAAAAAAGTCGACCAAGTTCAAAAGGCAGAATCTGCCCTTGACAAAGCCAAATTGGGTAGGATCCAATGTCTGTAGGTCCCCAATGTCTTTGTTTATGAGTTCCATAATGATCCTCTCCATAGCTTTGCAGACCAGGCTCGTCAAGCTTATGGGGCAGTAATTTCCAGGGTCCGTAGAAGCACCGCCTTTGTGAAGTGGGACCACTGTTGCCGTACGCCACTCTTTGGGTACGTATCCTGTAGTAAGGCTAAGATTAAACAGCAGCCTTATGTGTGGGTTTAGTTCCTCTTGGAGTTCATGTAGCACACAGCCCGGGACACCATCCAGTCCCATTGATGCTGTGTTTTTAGCTTTAGAGAGGGCGGCTCTCACCTGGGCATTGGAGATGTTAGGGAGGCTACACTCTGCTGGGATAGTTATTTCTCCTTTTGGGGGGGGGGGGGTGGAGATATTTGCACTGAACCTGTCTGCCAGAATGTTGGCAATGTCAGTGGGTTCAGTGTATTTTG
The DNA here is from genome assembly GCF_019279795.1 of Protopterus annectens. Classification (NCBI taxonomy): domain Eukaryota; kingdom Metazoa; phylum Chordata; order Ceratodontiformes; family Protopteridae; genus Protopterus; species Protopterus annectens. The sequence continues at coordinate 61,860,910 of NC_056740.1, read as the reverse complement.
TGTCATTTTGGACTAACTCTGAGCATATCTGGGAGTTTCCACCCAGGTTTCTAACATAGCTAAAGAAGGCCTTGTGATTTGTCTTTTGTGATTTTTCTCTCAAAGTTGGCCTTGGATGATTTTATGAGTGATCGTAGTTTTTTGCTAGTACTGATCAGAGATGCCTTCCCTTTTAGGGATTTTGCTCTGTCATGTAGTAGCTTCCTCCTCCTGTTGTAAAGTTTGTTTATGGCTGGGGTCCACCAGACCGGGCGGCTGCCTTTGGGGGAATGGGTCTTGGTTTTATTTGGGATTGCATGATCCATGCATTCTTGAAGGTGCCCATAGAAGGCATTTGCAAAGGATTCAGCAGTGTGGGTTGTGGTTTCCACTGGCCCAGGGGCCTTGAAGGATACCACTTCAGTCTTAAGAAGTGTGAAGTTTGCTTTTGAGAAGTTCTTCACTGTGGTCTTTTGTGCAGGGGGTGGGTCGGGATGTGGATTTCCAGTGAGATTAATTTATGGTCTGATCTTACCAAAGAGGGATGTACTTCCGGTGTGGAGCATTTTGTCCCCATGTTTGTGATGATCAGGTCTAGTATATTGTCTCCTCTTGTGGGAATGGTGACTAGTTGTTCCATTGCATTTGAGTTTATGAATTCTAGGAACCTTTGGGCTAGGGTGTTGGGGCTTGAGTAATGTTCCCAGTCTATGTTTGGGTAGTTGAAGTCTCCCAAAATGATGGTATTTGGAGAGACATTCATACTCTCCAGTGTCTTCAGGAAGGCTGTGTGGGGTTCCTGAGTTTGAGAGGGTGGTCTGTACCATGCTACAAACTGTAAGGCAGTTTTGCCTATGATTAGTTGCACCTGGGTAGTCTCTGATGCTTCATGTGTTGCCACTAACCTGGAGGTGTGGGTATCTTTGATGAAAATGGATACTCCCCCTCCTTTTGTGGTTCGGTCCAAGTTTTGGGGCCAGAAAGCATGATATGAGGTAAAACCTGATAGTGATGGGGTGCTCTCAGGAGCCTTGAACCAGGTTTCAGTCACTGCACAGACATCGATGCTCTCCATACTGAGGAGGGCTTCGAGGGCGTGCATCTTGCGGTTTAGACTTCTGGCATTGAGCAGCATTACCCTTAGTTTTTTTTCCACTTGTGTTTTCTAGGGAGGTAGGTTTGTCATTTGAGCCTTGCCTAAAAAAGGCACTATGGGGGTGGCAAGAGCCTTGGCCAATATCCGGAAGCCCAGGGGTGACAGGTGCAAACCATCCCTTGCGAAGCAGCGTGGCTTGTCAAGCATGTCATCCCAAGCAGACAGACATTGGATCCCCTTAGAATGACACCAGTAGTTAAGCCAATTGTTAAAACTGATCATTTTGTCTTTGTACTGTGGCATCATTCTCGGTGAGGGTAAGATGCTGCTCAGGGTCAGGGTCATACCGGCCTGGGCTACATAATCAGAGAGCTCCTCTGTCTCTTTTCATGTAGTCCAGGGAGGTACGTCTCAGGTCGTTCACACCGGCATGTACAATGACTGAGTCATATTTGTACTTGCTGTGGAGTGACCTGAGTGCTTGTGTTATGTGGCGGATTCTAGCTGCCGACAGGCAGCTTACTGTGACCCTCTCCTTGTTCAGTCTGGTGAGCGGGACGTCAGTGTGCCCGACTATGGAGTCACCTATTACAAGTGTGTCTGGCATGTTGTTTGGCCTTAAGGGCTGTGACTGTTTAGCACACTGACTTTGTGAACTATGTGTTGCATGTGCTATGTCTTGAGGTGGTGGTTGCTTGGGTGTCTGCTTTGGAGGCCTCTGTTGTTTTGGTAGATTTTTAATCAGCGCCTCTGAGTATGTTTTTGTGTGTTTATGGGTTTGGTTTGCAGTTGTGATAGTTCTATGTGAGACTGGGTTTGTGGTGTGCGTGGTTACCTTCTCCTCCTGACTGGTCTTGCCAGTACTGAATTGAGAGAGCTCAGCCTCCAGTTTGGCTATATAGTTGCATCTCTCGCATATATTTGTATTTGTTGGGAGGAGGAGAGGGTTGTCTGTGTACATGAGGCAATTGTAACATTGCCTCAAGATTCCCAGATTCACCTGCTGAACAGGAGAGGACGCCAGCAACTGACCCTTCGACATGCTAGAAATAGTGAAAAAGATTGCTGTGTAACTGAGTCAGAAGGGACCTATAGGGAAATGGGTACTCAACAGAATTTAGGTGAATGAAGTACTTTCGTTTGTTTAAGAGTGCTTTACCTGTAAAAAAAATGCTTAGGAGCAAGTGCTGAGCAGACTTGGCGGAGCCAGAAAAAATTTAACCTTGTTTAACCGGCGCTGTGCTATGCGCACGACCGCGCAGAGCCGTGCAAACGCGGATTTTAAGCAGTGAACTACAAAAGAGCTAGGAATGGTCCCAAACAACCAATTACTACAGCTTCTTGTGCTGAGGTCACTTCCCCCAAGGACAGGTAGGCTGCTCAAGGCTCCCCACTCCCACTGGTGAGCAGAGAAACTTCCTTCTATCCAAGTAAGGTAATGGACAGCACAGGAACTATACCACAGCCCAGAATACAGCAATGCCTGTATACTGGTCTAAACTAGTCGAGAAAGGCGGGAAAACAAGGATTATTTTTTTGTTTTTTTGGTTTTTTTTGTAGAAATACACAGAAAATGCAGACATTGATAAATTAGTTACACAGGCTAGCACACTTTAGTGGGCAGCCTCCACAGTTAAATTAAACAAACAAACAAGCAAACTTTCGACTAAATTCGACTAAATGTAACTTTAAGTGCAGATTTTAAAATAAATGCAGTAATAAGTAAAAAAAAACAGTTCAGGCTAGTTCAAAGTAAGCAGCAGAAGCTATTTTCAGTGAAAAAAAAGCAAAGATACTTAAATCCAGAAGGTAGTTGCTTTTTCGAGTTCCTTGCTGCTAGGACCACTCTGTAAACCCACGTGGAGCTTGTCTGAGCAGTATAGCCCTGTTAATCCAGCAATGCACATTTTCTGATGTTCAGTAAATAAAATAAAATTCTTAACTTTTATATAGCTTTAAGGTTATCAGTTATGTTGCTTGTATGACATTTTCTTGCAGAAAGTATTTGTTTAAAATTTAGAAACGCATTTACAGATGTGGTTAAATAAAATGTATCAAATCTTTCACTGTGAACATAGGAACAGTAAAATTAATCCTTTATATTCCTCCTGATAAAAAATGATTTAGCTTAAAATATAAATACATGCATATGTTTTGAGGCTTAAAATCCAGTACAAACCTTTTACTTAAAAAGCAAATCTATTATTTCAGAAAATAATAGTCCAGCAATAGCCCAGCAATTGGTGAAATAAGACTCCTTTGTTTTAAGCTTTTTAGATTTAGAAGCAGTTTACTAAGAATTCAGCTCACCCTGACTTTTTGAGATGTATTATTCCACTCCATTTCTTCTGTATTAAAAGATTTTATTACGGTTAACAAAAGTGGATTAAATATTTTGGTTCCTTTAGAAAGGAATAGTTTGATCTTTACAGGAAACACCAAAGTGGCTTTAGTATTTTTCTTTTTAAGTTTCTTGATCAGTGGTAAAAAGGATTTTCTTTTACTCATTTTTACTGGAGTAGTCGTCGTCAAATCTGACTGTGTTTACCTGTTTTAATAGGTGGATTGGACCATGCTGCTTTTAATGAGTTTTCCTTCTTGGAAGGTGCTGTCCTGGATCTATATGCTCGTTCAGTTCCAAAAGACAAAGTTTTGGGTAGATTTAATGTTTTATTTAACCAGGTAGTTAAGTTTGTTATATTATCTCCCTCATTAGAATTAATTCTAATGTTATTTCATCTCCATCTGTTTTCTAAATCATTGAGTTTTTCTATGAGACAGTTTGTTTTAAAATAAATTCAGTCTGAGACTCGCCTTAGGTTATTCTGCTTACATGATCATTCAAAGCCTCTCCTATATTGCTGCCTTGTGCCCCTTGTTTCATAATAGCTTAAAAATGTTCCATCCTCTTTCTGGTCTCTTTGAAACATTCTAGCTTTGTATCCAGTTTGTCTATTTTAAGTAGTATAACTGTACACTAGGTAATACTGACTGAATGTCTTTTTAACACAAGCATCCTGGATACCATTTCTTGAGTGACTCATGTTGAAGTCTTCCCTCTTAACCAAACCGTTATAATTCTGACAGAAAAACTATTGCTTTTGAAAAACTTGAAGGTATAAATCTTTTCTCTGACTATTAATGAATACAATTGGCTAGTAATTGTATTTGCGTTGTAGTCGCAATGTCAGAGGAAAGTTTTCAGTCGCAGAGCTTTCACCAGTTGTGCCTCTCAGCCATCTTGGCCACACCCCTTGAGACTGTTTTTTCAATGGAAATTTTCTTGGAGACTATGATGAAAAAAAAAGACTAACTCGTGGAATCTTAATAGGTTCATAGGTAGGTACTAGGCTATCGGCCCTAGGGCCCATACAAGCCTAGCTAAAAAAATATACCCTGGCTTTCACCACCCAAGAAAATTATTTTCCTGTGCCCCTGTCGAGCAGAGCCACAGAAGTGATCCCCGGGGTGAATTTCCCATTTCCCATCCAATCATCAAGATTTTTCTTGAAGAGTGCTAATGAGGAGCTCAGTTTGACATAGATAGGTAGTCTGTTCCAGAGTATGGGAAGTCTCTGGGACAGGAATCTATCCCTCCAGCATGTTCTGTTTATTGTGGTGACAAGGTTAAGGTCCCTAGAGCGTGTAGCTCGGAGGGATTGGGATTTCTTTAAGTGGAGCATGTCCAACAGCTCTGAGTTTGACATAGCTTTGTATGTTAGGCAGAGATCGCCCCTGAGTTAGGGGATATGCGATGGAGTAAAGCTGTAGCTTTTTGAGACGGTCTGCATAGGGCATCTGTTTGAGGCCAGTAATCCTCTTTGCGAGGTATTTCTGTGGTCTTTCCAGTTGTTGTAGATGTCTTGTGAGGTACATACCAAAAGGGGCGTTGTTCTCTATAATGGGTCTAATGAGTGATGAGTAGAGGGGAACAATGACCTCTTTTTTTCTGGATGAGAATCCTTTTGTGATGAGATGAGCCACGTAGAAGGATTTCCTGACCACTGTGGCAATGTGATTATCAAAGGAGAGACTACTGTCCACCTGTGTCCCAAGGTCTCTTATCACATTTTCGGCATTAAGTAGACTACCAGCTATGTGGTAGTTCATGGGTACAGAGTTTTTACCAAAGGGGATGACAATACACTTTTTGGCATTGAGCTTCAGGCCATGGCTTTGACACCAGGTATCTGTCTCAGTGAGGCCCTTTTGTAGTTTGTCCACATCGTTAGGAGTTTCAATTATGCCTCCTAGTTTGTAGTCATCTGCAAACTTTGTTAGCCAAAGACCTTCTGTGTTGGCCTGCACTTCAGAGAAGTAGATACCAAACAGGAGAGGACCCAGGACTGAACCCTGTGGTACTCCACTTGTCACTGGTCTGATGTTGGATTTGGAATACGCTACTTTCACAGTGTGGGTTCTGTCCATGAGCCAGTTGGCAGCCCATCTTGTGACATAGGGATTTATACCTAGTTTAGTGAGCTTACCTATAATTCCAGAGTAGGGGATGGTGTCGAAAGCCTTGGCGAGATCTAGATAAGCTGTGTGAACCATTTTACCCTCATCTATGGCTTTGGTGACTGCTTCAAAGAAGTCAGTCAGGTTTAGGAGACATGATCTGCCTTTTACAAATCCAAACTGAGTAGGGTCCAGAGTTTGGAGATTACCAATGTCTTTATTTGAGTTCCATGATGATACGTTCCATGGCCTTGCAGACCAGGCTCGTCAGGCTAATGGGGCGGTAGTTCCCGGGGTCTGTCGTGGCTCCCCCTTTGTGGAGTGGGATAACTGTCACGGTGCGCCATTCAGTGGGTACAAAGCCTGAGGTGAGGCTATGATTGAACATGGTGCTTAGGTAGGGTGCCATTTCATTCTGTAGTTCGTGTAGAACGCAGCCTGGGATATTGTCAGGTCCCATGGATGCTGTGTTCTTGGCTTTGGAGAGTGTGTTTTTTACCTGTGCAGCCGTGATTATAGGAACTTTGCATTCTTCTGGTATAGAGATGGGCCCTCTAGGCAGTGAGAGGGGGGTAAAGTTAGCACTGAACCTATCTGCTAGGATGTTGGCAATATCAGTTGGTTCTGTATGTTTAGTGCCATTATGCTGTAACTCGGAGCAGATCTGAGTGTTCCCATTTAGATTCTTGACATAGCTATAGAATGCTTTGTGGTTGTCTTTAGAGTCGGTGGCAATTTTGTTTAAGTAACTAGCTTTGGAGGATTTTATGAGGGATCTCAGCTTCTTGCTGAGGTTGACCAGGGAGTTCCTCCAATCATGGGATTTTACTCTCTTTTGCAACAGTTTCTTTCTTCTGTTGTAGAGTTTGTTTATGGCAGAGGACCACCAGATTGGCTTCCTTTTTTGGAGGATAACATCTTGGTTCTATTAGGGATAGCATGATCCATGCACTCGTGTAAGTGCTTATAAAGTGCATTTGTGTAGGATTCGGCAGTCCTACCTCTATTGTCCGTCTGCATGGGTGTCATGAAGTTTGCCACTTCTGTCTTAAGAATTGTGAAGTTGGCTTTTGAGAAGTTTTTTACGATGGTTTCCCTAATTGGGGCTGAGGGTGGAATGTGGATGTCTAGGCTGATAAGCTTGTGGTCGGATCTGACCAACGAGGAATTGACCTCTGGTGTGGAACACCGGTTTCCCATGTTGGTAATGACCAGGTCTAGGATATTGCTGCCCCTGGTGGGGGTGTGAATAAGTTGATCCAAGGCATTGGAATTTATGAATTCTAGAAAACGTTGAGCAAAAGAGTTGGTACATGAGTAGTTTTCCCAGTTAATGGTGGGGTAGTTGAAATCACCCATTATTAGGGTGTTGGGTTGTACCCTAATACTTTCCAGTGTATCAAGAAATGAGGAGTGTGAATCCTGGGGCATGGTGGGGGGGTCTGTAGCAAGCTACAATTTGGATTGCGGTCTTGCCCAGAGTTAGTTGCACTTGGATAATCTTGGATGCATTATGCTGTGCAACTAGCCTGGAGGTGTGAATATCCTTAATGAATATGGACACGCCTCCGCCTTTAGTGCTTCTTTCTGGGTTAGGTGGCCAAAAGATGTGGTATGAATTGAAGCCTGGTAATGCAGGGGTGCTCTCTGGAGCTTTGAACCAGGTCTCTGTCACTGCACAGATGTCAATGTTCTCCATTTTAAGGAGTGCCTCGAGTGAGTGCATTTTGAGGTTTAGACGTCTAGCATTGAGTAGCATTACCCTCAGATTTTGCTTGCTTGAACCTGTTACGGTGGTGAATTTGTCATTTGAACCTTGCCTAAAAAAGGCACTATAGGGGTGGCAAGAGTCTTAGCCAGTATCTGGAATCCTAAGGGCGACAGGTGCAGGCCATCTCTGGCAAAGCATCGTGGACTGTCGATCATGTCGTCCCAGGCAGACAAATACTGGATCCCCTTAGAATGACACCAGAAGCTTAGCCAATTGTTGAAGTCAATCATTTTGTCCTTGTACTGTGGTATCATTCTGGGTGATGGCAGGATGTTACTCTGGGTTAGGGTCATACCTGCCTGGAATACAAGATCGGAGAGCTCCTCCATGTCTCTCTTCATGTAGTCCAGGGAGGTACGTCTCAGGTCATTTACACCAACATGGACAATGACAGTGTCATATATGTACTTATTGTGGAGTGACCTGAGTGCATGCGTTATGTGGCGGATCCTGGCACCTGACAGGCAGCTGACAGTAACTTTCTCCTTGTTTAGTCTAGTGAGTGGAACATCAGTGTGCCTGACTATAGAGTCACCTATGACTAGAGTGTTGGGTACGTTGTTATGCCTTATGGGCTGTGGTTGAGTGGCACACTGAGTTTGTGGGCTATGTGTCATTTGCGTTGTGTCGGGGGGGTGGAGTTTGTTTGCGTTTATGCTTTGGATGTCCCTGATGCTTGGGCAGGTTTTTATTGAGAGCCTCTGTGAATGTAAGTGTGTGTTTTGTGTTTCTATGTGTGTGTTTTGGTGGTGTAGGTTTTGAGGGACTATGTGTTGAGTGTGGTGTGGTGCAAGTGCTTACCCTCTCCTCTTGACTGTCTAGTCCAGTCTTGGGTGAAGAGAGCTTTGCTTCCAGTTTGGCTATATAAGTGCATTTCTCACAGGTTGTAGTGTTGGGTGGTAGGAGGAGAGGGTTGTCTGTGTACATGAGGCAATTGCTGCATTGCCTCAAGATGCCCAGATTCATCAGGTAGACAGGATGTCTGCACAATTGTCATAAATGCTTTTAGAAGGAAAACAAAGAAAATGATTGAGACTTTTAAAAGGATATTTGAAAGTTTTATGTAAAGAAGTACTGGACATGATGAAAGGAGTTTATGGACTGGTGTTTGGAATTGTAATATTATGTTAAAAATAGAGAAAAATGTACATGTACCAAGCATTATGAACATGGAGGGAAGTAGGGGTGTTGTAAAATACTGGCAACATTTTTTGAGGAAAGGGATATTTGATAAGTAACTCTGACAAAAATAAATGTTATTTGTGGAGAAATAGGACATAATGCAAAAAATGTGAATTGAAATGCTATAAATGTAACAAATGGATGGATTGCAAAAATGAAAATAAGAGCAAGGAAAAAATGAGCAAGAAGAAATTTTAGTAGTAGTAGAAATAAAAATTGGATGAGAACAAAAATAGAGGACATAGAAGGTTCTGAAGTAAGTGAAGACATAAATTGGGATGTAGAAAAACATAGTGTGTGTGTGTGTGTGTGTGTGTGTGTGTGTGTGTGTGTGTGTGTGTGTGTGTGTGTGTGTGTGTGTGTAGATATATATATATATATATATATATATATATATATATATATAATCTAAAATAAAATCCTATTGGTAAAAGGGTAGAAGACAGAAAAAGAAAATTTAAAAACAAAAGTACAAAAGAAAAAAAAAATAAAGTAAATGTATGAAAAAGAAAATATGCAGCTAATGTTGGGATGTTATGAACAGAAAAAGAGAAAGCAAAAATCATGATAGGAGACCTTAATAAGGACAGTGACATAAATGGACATGAAATCTTATGGGTAATAATGGAAGAATACAAGTGAGAAAACTAGGAAATTATGTATGTCAGTGTATGGTAGTAAAAGTACTTGTAAATGGCTGGTGAAGCCAAGAGATGCATATGAAGAGTGATAAGACAGGGATGTCCAGTGAGTTGTTTACTGTTTGCATTTGTTATAAATCGTTTAGTATGTGAAATAAATTACAAAATGAAAGAGGCAGGGTATATAACTCTTGAAGGGTTAGGAATTCTTGTTCTGGTAATATATGCAGATGACCTAATAATTGCAAAAACAATCTGGATGAAAGACGTAATTTGCATAAGTGACTGTCTAGAGATCATAAGAATGGCTTTAAATAAAGAGAAAATTAAAGGTTTAGATGTAGTAAAGATTGGGGGTCTGTATTTTACAATGAAATTTCTGTGTTTGGTATAAAATTTGGAAATAAAGATTTAAGTAGACTTCAGTGAAATATTATAAATAATGTTCTCCAGAAAAGTTTTATTTGATAAATTCAATATTGATGGGAGAAATGGCATGCTTAACTAGTATTTCTGTTGCCAACGGTATTTGAAAAGGAATTATTGGAGATATTTTTCATGTATATGGTGTTTTAGATTAAATGCAGTAAAAAGAGGAGTTTTGTTAGTAAATAAAGGAGGTGGTTTAGGTTAATTAACCCAGTGGTGTACGCTGCCTTGTTAAACTTGTACAAGTTGTTAAAGTGGATAAATGAAAAACATGAGTGATTAGTAGTAAAATGGTATAAATATAAGTATGATGAATTTTGGGGTATGGCAGAGAGTAAGAGAGAGAGAGAGAGTATAAATCTTCTTTCGGCTGCTCCCATTAGGGGTCGCTACAGCGGATCATCTGTTTCCATTACTTCCTGTCCTCTGCATCGTGCTGTGTCACACCAACCACCTGCATGTCCTCTCTCACCACATCCATAAACCTTATCTTAGGCCTTCCTCTTGTCCTGTTACCTGGCAGCTTCATCCTTAGCATCTTTATCCCAATATACTCTGCATCCCTCCTCAGCACATGTCCAAACCAATGTAATCTTGCCTCTCTGGCTTTGTCTCCAAACCTTCCAACCTGGGCTGACCCTCTAATATACTTATTCCTAATCCTGTGCACCCTCATCACACCCAGTGCAAATCTTAACATTTTAACTCTGCCACGTCCAGTTCTGACTTCTGCCTTTTTGTCAATGCCACTGTCTCCAACCCATATAACATAGCTGGACTCACTACCCTCTTGTAGACCGTCCCTTTCACTCTTACTGGTACTAGTCTGTCACAAATCACTCCTGACACTCTTCTCTGCCCACTCCATCCTGCCTGTACTCTCTTCTTCACCTCTCTTCCACACTCACCATTACTCTGAACAGTTAATCCCAAGTATTTAAACTCATCCACCTTCTCCACCTCTACTCCCTGCATCCTCACCATTCCTCTATCCTCCCTCTCATTCACACACACACACATTTTGTCTTAGTCCTGCTGACCTTCATTCCTCTTCTCTCTAGAGCATATCTCCATCTCTCCAGGGTCTCCTCCACCTGTTGCGTACTGTCACTACAGATCACAGTGTCATCTGCAAACATCATAGTCCACAGGGACTCCTGTCTGATCTCGTCTGTCAACTTGTCCATCACCGTTGAGAGACTATAAATGAGGAAATAAAATATTACAAAGAAAAAATATTTTGTGTAAATACAAATTGATGATATAAAAAAAGAAAAGTATGGTATAAGAATGTAATGATTAAACATTACTATGTAAAACCATAGGAAAATCTAACCAATGAAAATTTAAAGCTATAAAAATAAAAAGTAAATGGTGTAATCAGAAAGTAGAATGTCAAGATTTTTTTGTAGAGACTGGTAATAGATAAATTACCAGTAAAAGGAAATATGCCATATAAAAAGAAAAGTGATGGTTTCTTCTTCTTGACGATCCAAACATATTCTGTCTAATGTGTGTTTTGAAATGTAAAAAAGTTAAAACTTTATGGGGAAACTTCATAAAGAAGAGTTTTTGGTGATATTCAAGAAGTGGGTAAAATAAGCATGGATATAATTTAATATAGCAATAACCCACGTCTGGGTATGGGTAATGCTGGATTTACCCACGGTTGGTGGGGTTTGGTCCTGAGGGCGAAGCCCGAGCGACCAGACAAAGCCAACCGTGGGTAAATCCAGCATTACCCACACCCAGAAGTGGGTTATTGCTATTATACAATGACATTATTTAAGAAAAAAAATAATTACTTTTCTTAAATAATGGCATTGTATAATGCCTCCTTGCTGCCCTTCCGCAGCTGTCTGGTATTCCGCGGCAGTTCTGATGTACTGCACATGCGTATGCCTACGCAGTACATCAGAGCTGTGGGCAAAAGCAACGGAGAAAGCAAGATCTCCGTTGCTTTTTACTGTTTTGCTATGTTAAATGGGTTTAACATAGCGAGACAGCTTTAACCCATTTAACATAGCGCGACAGTTTTGAAAAAAGCAACGGAGAAAGCAAAATCTCCATTGCTTTTTACAAACTGTTTTGCTATGTTAAATGGGTTTAACATAGCGAGACAGCTTTAAAATAAGCAATGGAGATCTCCGTTGCTTATTTTAAAGCTGTTTCGCTATGTTAAACCCATTTAACATAGCGAGACAGGTTTAAAAAAAAAGCAACGGAGAAAGCAAGATCTCCTTTGCTTTTTACACACTGTGTCGCTATGTTAAAGGAGTTTAACATAGCGAGACAGCTTTAAAAAAAGCGAGACAGTGTTTTAGAAAAGACTTATACTAATGGGAAAAAGTCCGGGCGACCGGACCTTTTTCCATTAGTATAAGTCGATTTACAACGTGCGCGCTGGCCAATCAGCATGCACGTTTTGGAATATTAATGGGGGGTCATGCTATAATATGAATGTTAGAATACAAGTAAGTATGCTAAAAGAATAGATAAAAAGTAATTTTGTGTTCTGTGGGTAATATGGAATGAAAGAATAAAGTTATGTTTGGTAAATGGATTTTAGCAGCAATATAAAGTCAGAGTATTTATGGAAAACGGAGTGAGTGTCTAAAAGGGCTGAAAATTTTGTGCGATGAGTAAACAGATTTGTGTCTGTGTGTATGTATGTGTCTGTGTGTGTGCATATATATATATGTATATGTATGTATATATGTGTGTGTGTGTGTGTGTGTATGTATATGTATATGTGTGTATATATATATATATATATATATATATATATATATTATATATGTGTGTACGCTTGTAAATGTTTTTAAATATTTTGTACATAAGAATTATTTTGTATGTTAAGGATCCCTACTCTTAGGTGCTAAATGGTGTTGGTGTTGAAGGGCTCCTACAGCAGGAACTAAGAGGCCTAACCGAAGCAGCAGCAGCACAGTGAAGTAGAGAAAAAGCTGTGAAGAGTTTAGGGGCAGAAAATGAAAATTTGGAGAAAAATGTGTTCAATATGTAACATCACATTGCAGATGTATTCTTGTGTGGTGGATGATGCAAAGGAGCAATGTTTAGCTGTCTCAGTGGAGAATGAAGTAAGCAAGTCCATTGGAGTGCTGCAGATAACAAAACTAGTGTCAGGCGAGCTTGTGAATGATAAACTGTTGAAAATAATCGAGCAGGATGATTTAGGTGACAGTTCTGCTGTTTCATGAGGTGAGATGGCAGATGACTTTTTTGGAAGTGCTGAGGATAGTAATGTGGAGAACGAACCAAGTAATGTGGAAGCAGAGAATGCAGTAGTTAAAACTTGCACAACAGTGACAGTAGGCAAAAAAGGATAACTGCAACAGACTATAAAGCTGTTTTAAAAATGTGAAAGCCACCTGTGAGAAAAAAATGAGACTGTAATAGACGTTTCATTTGAGATATATATATATATATATATATATATATATATATATATATATATATATATATATATAATGGGTGTGTGTGTGTGTGTGTGTATATTTTTAGATATATACACACACACACACATACAAATAGATATAGAGAGATATGGGACAGTTTTGGTAACTTCTGGAATTTTAAAGCTTGAGAAATTCAGCTTTTTATATGTATAGGGAGAGAGACTTTTTCTGACTTAACATTTGAAACGGGACTGATGATGAAATATCTGGAACTGTGCATCAAAAAGAGCAATTTATCTATGGAGCTATTGTTTTCTGGTGTAATTTAAATGTTAAACAATGTTACCTCCAGTTTAGAACTGAGGAACTGGAAGAATATGTTGGACACATGCAGGGTTTATGTGAAACTGTTAACATTGTAAAGGTTAGACGTGAGAGAAACTTATGGAATGCAAGGTGGAGGTTAGAAGCTGCTTTGAGATGTGAAAAAAACATGGTGAAATACTTTCCAGGTGTTACTTTTGTGTCAGGTCATAGAAGGACATTAAGATATGCTGGCTAGCCTAAATTATGATTCTTTTGTTAAGATGTTCTTATTCAGTTAATAACTGCAACAATATAACTATGTGACCAGTGTAGGGAGAAAGGACATGCAGCAAGAAGGTGTGTGACTAAACACAGGCTGTGTTAAAAAAAAAAGGGGGGGGGACTTTTGGATGGGTTGACAAGAGCACACAATAAATGAAAAAGAAGAGGAAAGGGAAGAAAACATACATGAGGAATGAAAACAAGAGGCCACGGGAGAGAGTGAACCAGGTAAAGAAGAAACTGCAGAAGAAGAAAAAATATAGTGGGAAGAAAAAGGAGCATGTGCATGCAGGGAGGCAGTTCAGAAGAAGGGTTTGGTGCTAAAATTTTTTGAAGTTCTAACCAGTAAAAAAAAATCTGATTCGGATGATCAAGGTTTATCTGTGCATAAACACAGGAAAAAATATTCAACAGTGAAAAGAAAAAAATTAAGAAGATAGAAATTTAACAATATTTCTCCTAAACTTAAAGAAGGAAAAGCAACACTTTTAGAATGTTTTCAGTAAATGTGAACAGTATTACCACTTAAGGAAGGATAGAAATACTGGAATGGTGTGTTAAATGTGGGGTGGATGTTATTACTTTAGCGGATATAAGATTCCTGACAATTGAAAGACTGCAAAGAAAGTTGTGGGAAGGAAAATATAATATGGAACTTAGGCAGTGAAAGTTCTTCTGGGGTGGCTGTGTTGTGTTAAAACAAATACAGTGAAAATACTAGACATAGTAGAAGACAACCAACAACATTGAAATTGGTGAACAAATGTGAGAGTATAAGGCATCAAATTTGTATGGCTTTACAGTGACTTTGTCAAATTTGTGAGGGAATGAAACACATATGTCTCACCATGTAATTAATGTTTGGAAGGACGCTGAAGGGAATGAGAAGGGAGAAATTGTATCAGGATAGAAAAATGAGAGAATTGAAGGTAAAAAAATCCAGAATAAGTTAAGGAAGAATTTGAAAAAGAAGTTACTATTGGTGAATTGGATGTGGTATTTATGTAAATGTTGATTCAGTTCCCATTACAATCTGGACTGGATACTGAATGTATAAAATATTGACTGACTGTCACAAAGGGTAGTTTGTAAATATACTGAATGAATGGCTGAAGAAAGGTTTTGTTTAAAAATAATTTTTGTAGTGGGATATTAAAATTTTATAGGAAAGAAATGCAAGAAGAATTAAATGAAAAATTGGCGTCCCACTGATTTATAACATTTTTATAGGAATAATATATAGGCGACTGGAAGGAAGGATGAGGGGTATAATGGAAGAAATTATGTATGGTGTGTGTGTATATATAGTTTCATAGTTTAATACTAAGCTAACTGCCCTTGCGAGCCATTTTAAGCCTAGCCAATTATCCCTTGTGAGACTCAAACCCTCTCCCAACCCCCCTATATATATATATATATATATATATATATATATATATATATATATATATATATATATATATATATATAAAGGGAAGTGATAGCCAAAATTGTTATTGTCTGAGAGAAATTGGATGATGATACAAGTAAAAGGGAAGATGTGAAAGTTATCATAGGTGATATTAAGAAGACGTGTGATACTGTACAACATGATGTTATGGACAAATATGGACTAGGTAGTAAAATCTCATGTGCTTAGTTTTTGATGTATTTGTCAGCATATTACTCTCCTGTGCCCAAATGTTCAATTTGGTCAAATTTGTTTGTAGACATGCCCTGTCTGTACCACATGTGACCAGTTTACCCATTTTCAAGTCTTCCACGTTCAGACTGTAAAACACTTCAGAGATGAAAAAGATCTGAAAGGTACCACCTAAACAAGTATGGGCCCAGGATAGAGCTCTGCGGAACACCCTGACTGTAACCTAGAAGTTCACCTCTCAATTTGCTGTATGTTACTTTCCATGTCCTGGGTGTAAGCCATGCAGCTATCTATCTTACCAAGCTGCATCAATAGCTAGTTCTAATTTATTGATCAGTGTTTTGTCCATGACCCTATTAAATGCTGAAGTTAAGTCCTATATCAGTATCGGTTACATTACAGCACATTTCATTTATAGCTGTTGTTATGTTATAGAACATCATGTTAACAGGTGGTTGTAGCTCTATTTTCAACTTCTGAATGCTTATATATGGTTTCAAGTCCCAACCTTGCCAGGTTTGACAATAATTTATCCAAAGTGACCGTCTACATTATTTCTTCAGAACATGAAAGTAAACTTGTGGGTCTGTCTTTTTCCCATTTCCCTTAAAGATAGATTTAACAAGCGAGTGTCTTGATTTCTTGAGGAATCTCCACATACTTAAATGACCTAGTGAATAACCAATGTAACAGTATTATAAGTTCATGCCAAAGTGTTCTCAGGTCATTATTACTAATTCTGTCTTCGATCTGTGCATTGTTTGGGTGCAGTTTGCATAGTTCTTTTTCAATATAATCTAATTTAATTTCAGTATATGAAATTTATCAAAATGTTATTAGGACAGTTTGTCTTCTTCTTTGGGGAGCCAAACTGCTTTGCATAAGATTTTTTAAATAAATGTAAAATCTGTTGTGTTTGAGAATATGTTTAGCATTTACACACACAAGTTTATAGGTTCAAATGTAAGTACTAGGCTAGTTACATTTTCTGGCTGTTTTAAGCTTAGACAGTTTCCCTTCAAAGGTGAGAATCAAACCCTTTACCTTGTGTTTACAAGGTAAACACCTTAACTCTAATACTAACCTCAACCCCTCCCCCCTGAAAAAATGTGTTGACCATGCAAATGTATCAGTTTGCTTGCTTTTTATTCTACCACATCTTGTGCATCTATAAAATGGTTTCCAGTTATGCTCAATATCTTTATATTATTTGTCTTCAATTTTTCTTGATCTTTTCTGACATTGTATTCACTTTGTCCAACTTGTTAATTTCCATTTTCAGAGTTATAATTTGACCTCTTTTCCATTTCTTATATTTTTATATTCATGTGTCTTGTTATTTATGAAAATATCCTCCTGACCTTGTGAGCCTTGATCATGATGTTAAACTTTTCCCCTCAATTTCTCACTGTTTCAAAACCTGCCATATTCCTTCTGCAGTTTTCCACTGAATGCCATCACCAATTAGTTTTGCGTAGTGACTGCTTTGCTTCCTTGTAGACTGTTCTAGTCAGAGATTTAGATTTCATTTTGGAAGAATTAACTCGCAGCAATTTAAACTTTATTTCAAGTTTTAATACCACTGATGTGCAGCGATCGTGGGTTATAAAGTAGCAGTCATTTCCTTAGGAACATAAGCAATGTCTAGTAAGTTTTGTTATCTGGTAGTCTTTTTAACAACCTGAAACAATTGGTTATGAACATGTGTTGTAAATAATTTCCTTATTAATGTTGAATTAATTCCACAGCCACTATTTTTTCCCTCCTGTGTTTCACTCAAGAAATGTATGAATTCCTCTAGGTCATCAGCACTTGACTGTGGTATATACATTCCAGCAATTGCTATGTGTTCAGGGGTTGTCTTTATTGTTGTAGTTACACAGTCTAACAGTATTGGTGTTATCACTGAACATGTAATAATGACCGGTCTCATTAGCAATCTTTAATCCCTGTCATAACACCTCCACCTGATTTTTTTGTTAGAATATCTGCTACAGTAAAAACATTTTATACCCATTCTGTGGTTATTTCCAGTACTAATCCTTATTTTGAAGGATACTAATGGAGAGCTAAATTGGAAGGTTGTCCCTACTTTGACAGTGGAGAGACGTTTTATGGAAAATAGAAGAGAAGACCAGGAAAAAGAGGTTTTCATTAGTCATGGTCTTTTTCTTGTTTATCAAAATTAGTACCAAAATGTAAATGTTCTGTCATTAGTGAGATACATCTTGAAGCTAAAAGAAATTAAATGTGTTGTACTATTAGAAAGAATGTAATTTATGTTAATAGCCAGGGATGTAAGGATGTAAAAGCATTGTGGTGTTTTCAGGGTGGATAAATGAAAATTGCATGAGAAGGGGTTTCTCGGATGTACACATGTATACATTGCACTCAAGAAGTGAATAGTTGTCTACACTGGAGTATATACTTCAGAAAGAACAGTTTACATGTTTAGAATTGATCGAGGAATTTGGCAAAAATCACAGTCATTAAATATTTGAAGCATATGTATTATTGTTTGCCTTTGTTTACTGGGAAAGTTGGACTGGGCATTAAACCTATTTTCATAGGAGGCCTGGCTAGTACAGTAATACATGAAACAGAGTCATGCAAACAAAATACATTAAATTGAATTATCAAATGAGTACATACATCTGTGTCCCTCATTCACAGAAGCTTCTACACTTCTGTCTTATTTACCTATTTGGCAAAATAGAAGAATATAGAAAGGGAACAACACAATGTAAAGGTGAAACCAGTTTGTAAAGAATGTTACTTATTTTGTAAGAATAAGTATTAGTGTATTTAAAGTTGTATATAATTGGATTACAAATATAAAAAGTGAGTATAGAAAGAGTTGATACTGGATGGAATTATTTACAAAATATTTTTATTATGTACAGTTTTACACAGGAGGTTCTGCTGATTATTCCAATGGGCTTGGCTATGACCAGGAAGGTATGAGGTCTGGAGGGAAAGTATAGGGAGGGAGTGTTCAGATTATTCTGATGTATTACAAGAACATAACAGTGAATTAATTGGGTGGATTTTCAGTTGTAGTTTGAATGAAGAAAGGTTGCTAATGATCCTTAAATTTAGAGAGAGAGAGAGTTCCATATTCTGAAGTTTGTTTACCATGTAGGTTCATAGGTAGGTACTAGGCTATTGACCCTGGGGCCTGTACAAGCCCAGCCAAAAAGTTACCCTGGCTTTTGCCACCCAATAAAATTATTTTCCTGTGCCACTGTCGAGCAGAGCCACAGAGGTGATCCCTGGGGTGAATTTCCTATTTCTCATCCAATCATAAAGATTTTTCTTGAAGAGTGCTAATGAGGAGCTTTGTTTGATATAGATAGGTAGTTTATTCCAGAGTATGGGAAGTCTCTGGGACAGGAATCTACCCCTCCGACATGTTCTGTTTATTGTGGTGACAAGTAGGGCTTCTCCTTCCAGTTAGCTTTGTGTATGCTTAGTAAGAATTTGTATGTGAATCACAGACTTGTTAGTATGTTTGGTTTATAGATTAGATTGTGTGTTGTTAGTAGTTGAGTTGTCTAGATGGTTTACAGCATTTCGGTTTTTGGAGGGCTGTGCAACGATGAGCCCTGTAGGGAAAGTTCTGTGCAAATTTTGTGATTTATTTATTGTAGCATTGCTGTATAGTAGACATGTTAGAGAGCACATTAATGAGCATGGGTGAGGCACAAAATAGTGTTGAAAGTAGGTAGACAGATGCTGTAGTTTTTCTGTCTTCAGTGAGAAATGTATTTATGCAGCATAAGGTCCCAAGTTTGTGATGTCTTTTTTACTACTTGTACAATAAGTCGTGTTTTAGGTTATCATCAAAAGTGACCCCAGATAGTTTGATATATGTAAATTGTTGAATTTAAGTGTTGTTTAGGGAAGTAATGCTTAGGTCTGGCTTTCTAACATTGTGTGATTTGGCAGTAGAGAGGAGTAATTTTGTCATTTGGGGATTTAGCAGGAGTTGAGAGTTAAGCCAGGACAAAATGAAGGAAAATTCTTGAGTTTTTAAGATTTCCTGCTGCACAAATGAGTGTCAAGTCATCTGCTTATTGTTCCAGCTTGACATGATCAGAGTCTGTCTGACAGTCATGTAAGAATATGTTAAAAAGTAGATGCCTTAAGACTGAACCCTGAGCTATCCCTATTATAACTGATAGAAAGGAGGACAGTATCAGAGATTTCATGTATTTGCTCTTTGTGATTTACATGGAGAGCTAATTCTGGTCTATAGAATACTGTAAAGATATAAACTCATTTAAAGTTTAAATTTTGCATAGGGCACCCAACGCAGCAAGTTCAAGGCAGAATAATGTCAGCTTGCAAATGCCCCATTGCACTTTAATGGGTTAGGGTATTGTTTTAATTTTAAACTACTACAGCAGTGGAGTACTTTGACTTTAAGTCAAGTCAGTGAAGCACTGGCTGCATTTACTTTGGACTAGTTAAAGACTGTATGGTATTGGATACATTTCTTTTGACTTCCATTTATCTGATTGTGTGAGCTGTCCTGCTTTTCTCTGGTACATTTAAGCATGAGTATGTAGTTAGCTTGCTGCAGGGAGTACCACACAGCTGTCCCTGCCCCCTCCCCCTGCTGCCCATGTTATTTCCTTTCCACCTATGCCAATTCCTTTTAAATGCCTCGTGTTAAGCTATGCATCCGACATTCAAGAGCTTTTTCCATTTGTCAGTAACCTTTTTGTCAGTAAGCATTACTTCATATCCTAGACAAATGCTGCTGCCATGCAGTTTTGAGTTCTGACCCTCCTACTATGTCACATGTTTCACTTATTTTTACATAATCAGGACACACTAAATTGGCCCTAAGCGTGAGTGTGTGTATGTGTGTACCTTCTGTTTAAGGTTGGACGCCGGGCTGGCAACTCAACACCGTAAAACTCCACTGCCAATCATGAGTGGACAGGTGATCCGCTGTGGCAACCCATAACCGGAAAAAAGCCAGAAGAAGAAGTTAATGACCTTTTGTACCCATATCATCTCTTCTACCTCATAGTTTGCATGGAATGTAGTCTCTGGCTGAAACATCATTCTGTCTAGTTCTTTAGTCATCCAAATGCCGTCCTCGTTACCGTTTGCATTAGTTAAGTGTTCTTTCCCAATGCATTCTCTGTAACCAGCATGGTACTCTTGCTGCAGTGTCTCACCTGTGTGTTGTATAGCAGTGAGATAAAATTCATGTCCTTGATGTCCATCTGTCTGTCTTGTTATGCAGGCCTACATTCTTTTAGCACGGACTACTGCTTTCTGTTTCTTCTGTTTCTTCCCAGGTCACGATAGTTCCTACCACTGTGAGTTTAAATGTGTTTTCAGATAACATCTTTGCTTGCATGAAGGATGACATGATGGGCTTTTTTGTCCTTCAACTTCCAGTGCTGAATTGATATATTAAACATTTGTGAAAAATGGCATTATAGCATTCTTCCTCCTAAAAAAGAAAATAAATGAAATTTATATTCTTTTTAGGATGGTGTATCAAAAAGATGGAAGACTGTGTAGTGTAAGGCTTCGTTTCCATATAATAAATGCTGCTGTGTAATAACTTGCCCTTATTTTTTCAGTTGCGCAAACATGCCAGAGATCTGAAATACAAGGACTTCTTTGATCCTATTGAAGATGACGACGCTTGCAATGCTGGAGATGGTGCAGATGCTGATTCTGAACAAATAGAAGATGATCAGGAAGAAATGGAAGATGAAGATTCAGATGAGTAAGTAGCCATCCGTTTTTTTCTTAAATATCTGTTTTCTGTGTGCCAACCTTAATGTTTCAAAAAAAAAAAAAAATATATATATATATATCACTGATGTGAGCATCAATTACCGTATATATAACAAGTGGCACACATCTATTGATATCAACAGGATGAACATTTGTGTTTGCAAAGCGACCTTTGCTGCCCAGTGGTATACATTGGTTCATAGGTTGATCTGTGTATACTAGGCTATTGGCCCTAGAGCCTTTACAAGCCTAGCCCATAGGATTACCCTGGCAAAGTGCCACTCGATCTTGGTTCCCTGTGCCTCTGAGTACAGTCACTGGAGTGATCCCCTGGGTGAAGTTTCCCATCCACTCATCAAGATTCCTCCTTGAAGAGGGACAGTGAGGTGCTCTGTTTGACATGTATGGGAAGTCTGTTCCATAGCTTGGGCAGTCTCTGGGTTATACATTCTGTTGATTGTGGTAATGAGGTTGAGGTCTCTGGAGTGTGTGGTGTGGAGGGATTGGAATTTCTTTAGATGTAGCATTTCAAACAGAGCTGGGTCAGACATGGCTTTGTAAGTCATGCAGAGATCGCCTCTAAGTAGGCGATATGAGACAGAGAATAGTTGGAGTTTTTTTGAGTCTCTCCATATAGGACAAGTGTTTAAGGCCTAGGATCCTCTTTGTGAGGTACTTTTGCAGCCTCTCCAGTTGTTGCAGGTGTATAGTGAGGTACATGCCAGATGGGGCATTGTACTCTATTGGCTTAATGAGGGAAGACTAGAGGGAGACAATGACCTCTTTCTTCCTGGATGCAAAACCCTTAGTAATCCGATGTGCAACATAGAAGGACCACAGTGGCAATGTGGTAGTCAAAAGAGAGGTTGCTGTCAACCTGTGTTCCCAGATCTCTTATAAAACCTTCTGTGTTCAGTGCACTGCCATCGATGTGGTAATTCATAGGAACTGGGTTTTTCACAAAGGGGATGACGACACATTTTTTGGCATTGAGCTTAAGGCCATGGTTCTGACACCAGTCATTGGTCTCAGTGAGGCCTTTCTGCAGGATGTCAGCATCACTTGGGGAGTTTATAAGGGCTCCCAACTTGCAATTGTCTGCGAACTTTGTCAGCTAGAGTCCCTTCGTGTTAGCCTGGACTTCTGAGAAGTAGATACCAAACAGTAGAGGACCCAGGACGGATCCCTGTGGGACTCCACTTGTGACTGGTCAGCAGTCTGACTTTGAGTCACTTATTTTCACACTGTGGGTTAGTTTGCAACCCACCTAGTGATATATAGGGGTTGATGCCTAGTTTAGGGAGTTTTTCTATGATTCCTGAGTGGTGAATGGTATCAGAGGCCTTGGCCAGGTCAAGTTAGGCTGTATGAACCACCTTGCTTTCATCCACAGCTCTGGTGACCGACTCAAAGAAGTCGACCAAGTTGAGCAGGCATGATCTACCCTTCACAAAACCAAACTGTATGGGATCTATACTTAGGAGATTCCTTATATCCTTGTTTATTAGGTCCATGATGATGTGTTCCATAGCTTTGCATATCAGACTTGTCAGGCTAATGGGGCGATAGCTCCCAGGGTCTGTAGTCGCTCCTCCTTTGTGAAGAGGGATGACTATAGCAGTGTGCCATTCGGTAGGGACAAAGCCTGAGGTGAGGCTGTGATTGAACAGAGCACACAGGTGAGGTGCCAGATCACGCTGTAGTTCATGCAGATGTTGTTTTAACATTTATTAATGCAAGCAGTTACAGGGTTTATTTTACATTATGAATTGTATTAAAAAGAACTTTTAAAGTGTAGAATTGTTGTTGTAAATTGTTATTTATGTTAGTGGAGGTGAAAAGGATTGTGGGTAAAGCCTATGAAATGTTAATTTTAGTAATGCACTGTTTTTATTGGCAAAGTTGTATTTAATTGAAGTATTTAAGGCATGTAATTTAGTTTAATTTGTATCTGATGAAGATGAGGACAAAAACATATTTTCAAGAAGTATCGTTTGTGTTGTGCTTTCTTACTGCATTAAAACTGTGTTAAGCCCATCAACTGTTTCCTGTCTTCTGGAGTTCCATTGAGGTGTGGATAACTTTTCTAAACTGCAATTGCACCTTTTTTTCATTGTGGTCAAGTAGAACACAGCCAAGGATATTGTTAGGTCCCATAGAAGCTGTATTCTTGGCCTTGGACAGTGCTGTTTTAACCTATGCAGCATTAGTACTGGGTGTCTGGCAATCTACTAGCATTGTGATTGGTCCTTTGGGGGTGTGAGAGGGGTAGAGTTGGCACTGGATGTGTCACCCAGTATATTGGCAATATCTGTTGGCTCTGTATAGGAGGTACAATTGTTGCAGTAGCTCAGAGCAAATCTGGTTATTGCCATGGAGATTCTTTACATAACCATAGAAGGCCTTGTGGTTGTCTTTACTATCTGCTGCAATTCTGTTTTCATAGCTAGCTTTAGAGGATTTGATGAGGGATCTCGACTTTTTGTGAAGGCTGATAAGGGAGTTTTTCCAGTCTTGAGACTACACCTTATTCCACATCAGTTTCCTCCTCCTGTTGTAGAGTTTGTTTATGACAGATTGGCTTCCTTTGTTTGGAGGAAGCGTCTTGGTTCTGTTGGGTATGGTGAGAGCCACGCATTTGTGTGTGTGTTGGTACAGTGCATTGGTGTATGATTCAGCGGTCATGCAACTATTCTCCATTTGCATGGGTGAAGTTAGCCACCTCTGTTTTTAGGAGCCCAAAGTTCGCTTTGGAGAAGTTTGTCATGGTGGTTACCTTTGCAGGGGGGGTGGGGGGTGGATTTCCAAGGTGATTAGTTTGTGGTCTGATCTAGCCAGGGGAGGAGTTGACTATTGGTGTAGAGCAACGGTCACCCATGTTAGTAATGACCAGGTCATGGATGTTGCTACCTCTAGTGGGGGTAAGAACAAGCTGGTCCAGGGCATTTGAATTAATGAATTCCAGGAAACGGTGGGCAAGTGTACTGGTACATGAGTAGTTTTCCCAGTTAATGGATGTGTAGTTGAAGTCGCCCAGTATGAGAGTGTTAGGTTGGACCCTAATATTCTCCAGGGTGCTTAGGAATATGGAGTGTGAGGCATGGGACATGGTTGGGGACCTGTAACAGGCTACGACTTGAATCGCTGTTCTACCCAATGTTAGCTGCACCTAAACTGTCTCTGATGCGTTATGTTTGGCTACCAGTCTGGAGGTGTGTGTGCATCCTTTATGAATATGGAAACACCATGGCCTTTGGATCTTTGGTCCAAGATGTTCATAGTGTTTCACTGTTGCAGTCTTTACAAAATGGGTTATCCGGTTCCTGGTAGCTCACAGTCGACCAGAATACCAAAGCCTTGGTATATGACGTCTGCTGCCTTCGGCCGTAAACCCAACATCAGGACTTCAGGTATAAAGGAAGGCAGCCTATGCCATTTCCTCAGTCTTTCTTGCCGTGTAGCCTAAAGTAGAAGCAATTTGCATGAGTGCTGGTCAGCCAATTACCTTCTTTTGTATTCAGACTACTTCAGTTGAAGACATCCTCACCAAAGTACCCCGTTGGGGATCCTCTTTTCTTGCTTTAATGAATGTCAGAGAAAGTTAATAACTGTCTTGCCTATGGAAAACAGATTCCACATCGTGATTTTCATTCTTACTGTATCACTTGCTCAGGCCTTGAGCACGACGTCCCTAATTGTGATCTCTGTGCTTCTTTTAATCTGCATACCATACACCGTAGAACTAAGATTTTATGTAAGCATTTCGGAGTTTGGCCTAGGTTCGTCGGTATGGCATCCTCTGGTCTTCAGACTTCCGATGTTCCTAAGAAGCGCAAGGGTAAAGATCGCAACAGGCCTAGAGTCAGGTTGGCTGACGATTTTCCAGTTAAGTTGGTCGTCGGCCCAGCGGTTCTCAATGAGACACTTTCACAGCCCCTACAGTCCGCGAATGTTCAGCCGCAGGCCTCTGCTGAGACCGTTTTGGAGACCTCCATGCCGCAGGCTTCCACTTCATCTTCTGACCCTCCGCCAGTCGCTACCTTCGAAGGGTCCAGAGCCACTAAGCAGGCCCCGGCTTCTGAGGCCTCTCTTCTTCGGCCTGAGGCCAGACCCCAGACCGAAGGCCTCTGTTCAGACTACCGCTGTGGCTAGGCCTCCCGAGTCCCACCAACTTTCTAGCAGACCTTCCAGTCGCAAGTATACTCAAAAGCAGGCGCCAGCCTCCCCTCAAATTCCTCGGTCACAGATGATTAAAATGGTTAGTGATCTTCTGACTCTCTTATCCGGGGCTCTCAACCTTCAACCTCCTCCTTCTAAGAGGGCTAGAGAATTGTCCCCTGAAGTTTTGTCTCCCTCAGTTTCTGATGTTTCCATCAATTCTGATGAAGAGGAAGACTCTCAACTTTATTCTGGTTTTGAGGATTCTGATGCAGAAGAATCTATCCCTTCTACCTGTCCTACGGAAGATTTTTCTTTTGGAGATACTCTGAATACTCTTACAGAGCATTTCAAGTGGGAGAGTTAGGACTATCCTCAGTCTAAGAAAAGGATTAGGGAGTTCTTGGGTTTACCACAGCATAAGCTTCTGGCTATCCCTCCGGTGTTGGAAGTAGTTTATGATGTTTTCATGGAAAATTCTTTGACTCCTAATTCTGTTCCTCCTGCTCCCAGGAAACCTGACCGGTATTATAGAGTTTTGTATTATCATCAGTTTCTTTTTCAGAATCCTACTGCTGATCCAGAGACTATTTCTCAGGGCCCTAAAGATGTTAAGGCTACAGTTGCAAAAAATCCTGTTCCCTCTGGTAGAGAATCTAGGGCCTTGGACAGGTGGGGGAAAAAAGGTTTATAACTGTGCCATCCATTCTATTAGGTCTGTTAATTGTCTTTTTCATATGCTTAAGTTTCAGCAGCATACATTGTAGGCTATTAAGACTACAATTGCTAGTGTTCCTTCCCTGGCGGAGAGTAAGGACATGCAAGATTTATTGAATTCTGCCTCTCTTGTGACTAAACATTCTTTACACTGTGGTTTTGACAATTTGGAGGCTTCTTGCAGGGCAGCAGCCACTGGATCTGTTATCAGAAGACATCATAAGGACAATCTTCTTGGTAACAAAGCAGAAGTCGTCTTGAAAGAATTGGAGGATAAAGCCAAGTCTATGCAAACTGTTAAAGTTCAGCCTCCTTGTTTTAGTAGGCATTACCCTTCTAAGAATTGGACTTTTCCTGATCCCAGTAAACAGTGACGCACTAGGTCTAGGGGTTATAGGTCTTCTAGGGGACAGACCTCTACCCATAAGACTAAACAATGGCATGCTTCCTCTTCAAAATCTGGGGGTTCTAAGCAACCTTCCCAAAGTAAGCATTCTCTTTGACTCAGCCCTCCCCCTGCCTGCCCCTGCTGTCCCAGGGTTGCCTTTGGGGGGAAGATTGGCCAGTTTTGCAGACATTTGGTCCACCATCACAGACAACAAATGGGTACTCAAAATGGTATACAAGTTTTCTTTTCACACTTTCCCTGCTCACCAAGGATACCCAGGTATTCCTCCAAATCAAAAGGCAGAAGCAGAAAAGCAAATTTCTTCCTTGCTGAACCTGGGAGCAATAGAGCCAGTTCCTGTACTTCAGATAGGCCAAGGTTTCTACTCGAGACTTTTTCTGGTTCCCAAAAAAAGGGGCACCTGGCACCCCTATTCTGGAGTTAATGCTCACTCTTCAGCAGTTGCTGCCAATGCTAGCCAAGGATTCCTGGCTGGTGACTTTGGATCTCAAATAAGCTTATCTGCACTTACTAATTCGGGAAAGTTGCAGGCAGTACCTTTTGTTTTAGAGCTGGAAAGCAACACTACCAATTCTCTGCACTGCCCTTTGGCTTATCTACTGCTCCCAGAGTTTTTACAAAATGCCTGGCTCCAGTCATTGCATGCCTGGCTCCAGTCATTGCTTTTTGCAGGCAGAGAAACATTCAAATTTACCCTTACTTGGATGATTGCCTCATTCAAGCAAACTCTCAGAACAACTTCTAAAGGATTTGGATTTTGTAAGGAACCTTCTCACTTCTTTAGGCTACACTCTCAATGAAAGGAAGTCAAGAATGGTACCCACAAGGGAGATTGTATTCCTGAGAGCAAGTCTGAATACAGCCACCCAGATGGTATTCCTCCCTCAAGAGAAACAAATGCAGCTT
Source organism: Protopterus annectens (assembly GCF_019279795.1). Lineage (NCBI taxonomy): Eukaryota > Metazoa > Chordata > Ceratodontiformes > Protopteridae > Protopterus > Protopterus annectens. The sequence goes on along the minus strand of NC_056740.1, from coordinate 61,833,749 downwards.
TCGACTTACTTCAAGGATTTGGCAAGCATGACCCAGCTCTCTGCAAGGCAATTCATGCAAGCCCTGGGATTCATGGCTTCATGTATTCTGATGATTCCATATCCCAAACTGCATATGAGGATAATACAATGGTACCTCAAGAACCTTTGGTGTCAACACACACAGGATTTAGACTTGATACTGCCTCTGATTCCCTGTCTGCAGACAGTTTCTTTGGTGGGCGACAGCTTGTTCACAGAACAAAAGCCTGCCTTTTCAACCACCTCCTGCAAGCATGACTCTCACCACAGATGCCTTGGACTATGCTTGGGGAGCGCATGTAGATGGCAGATGTATACAGGGGACTTGGAGCAACCAACGGATTCACCTGCACATAAATCTGAAAGAATTGATAGCAGTCCAGCAGACCTTGCTGGCTTTCAAGCATCTTCTTTCTCATGGAACTCTTCTAGTCAGGACAGACAACACCACAGTCATGTGGTACATCAACAAGCAGGGAGGGACTCAGTCTTACCCCCTGTGCAGACAAAGAATGATTCTATGATCCATAGCAGCCTCCATGGGCCTACACCTTGGCAGATCGGTTGAGCAGACAGGTCCTGGATCCTCACAAGTGGCAACTGAACAAGACCATCTTCTATCACATCATTCAGCATTGGGGTTCTCCCCAGGTGGATCTCTTTATTTCCGAATAACCGTCATCTTCCAATCTTTTGCACCAGGGAACATCACAACAAAGCCTGGAGAGTGGATGTTCTGTCCTTCCCCTGGACACAGCTTTCAATTTATGTCTTCCCTCCTCTACCTCTTCTTCCCAGAGTGCTGTTGAAGATGGGGGCAAAAAAACAAGGGCTATTATCATAGCTCCAGACTGGCCCAGACAGCATTGGTATCCACTGCTTCGCAGTCTCAGCCTTGGCATCTTCCCCTGATACCAGATCTCTTGGCTCAGAAAGAGGGAAAATTTCTACATCCTCATCTTCAGACTCTGCATTTGGCGGCCTGGCTCATAGTATAAATCTATCTCAACAGGTGGTTGAGGTTCTTCGTGAGGCCAGGAGGCCTAGCACTAGGAAATCGTATGCAGATAAATGGAAAAGATTCTGTATTTGGATGCAAGCTAGAGGGGAAGACTCTTCTCAACCATCTCTTCCTCTTATTCTTGATTACCTGGCAGGCTTGCTTAATAGTGGGCTTTCCTTTTTCTTCAATCAAGATACATGCCTCAGCGATTTCTGCTTATTGCTCCTTTGAACAACCCATCTTCTCACATCCTTTGAAGCAGTTCCTCAGGGGGGTTAGCAATTTCAAGTCTCCCAGAAGGGCACCTACTCCTGCTTGGGATCGTAATTTTGTACTTGACAAACTTACTCTGCCTCCTTTTGAACCAGCTGCCTCAGCAGATTTAAGGTTTCTTTCCTGGAAAACTGCTTTTCTCTTGGCCATTACTTCAGCTAGAAGAGTTTCTGAGCTGCAGGCCTTAATGGCAGTAGAGCCTTTTTATCATCTTCCATGTCGATAGAGTTTCCCTTTGAACCAATCCTTCCTTTGTGCCTAAGGTGGTTTCTAGCTTGACTCTTAATCTATCCACCTGCCTACCTTCTTTCCTAAACCTCAGAATAGAGGAGAAAGACTTCTGCACTCCCTTGATGTGCATAAACCGCTTCGATTTTATCTAGACAGGACTAAAACCTTTTGGAAGTCTGACCAGTTGTTGGTCAGCTTTGCATCTGCAGCTCAGGCCAAAGCTATTTCTCAACAGAGAATTTCTAAATGGACTGCCCATTGTATTCACTTTTGTTACTTGCAGCATAGCAAGGTTCCTCCACAGAGTATCAGGACCCATTCTATTAGAGCAACTTCCACCTCAGCAGATTTTTTGAGAGGTGTACCTACTAAGGACATCCTGGAAGCAGTTACTTGGACTTCTGTTCACACTTTCACAAAGCATTACAATTTACCTTTGTTTTCTAAATCCAGGGCTGGTTTTGCCACTGCAGTGTTGCAGGGCATCCTTACCAACCCTTTAATAGTGGGTATTCCTCCACCCTATTTTCTTTGGGCTTTGGGAATCAACCCATTTTGTAAGGACTGCAGCAGTGAAACACGATGAACATAGTACAGTTGTGTACACTTACATAAATGTAGATGTTAAAGTGTATTCACTGTTGCAGTCCTGGTCCCCCCCCCAAATCCCCCTTTTTTCCTACGGCACAGACTATCTGTTTATTTTTTGGATGGTATATTTCCAGGGATTTTCTTTTCCTGGTCTAGCCTTCTTGGGGGCTCCTGACAGTTATGCCAAGAAAAACTGAGGAAATGGTGTCGGCTACCTTCCTTTATACCTGATGTCGGGTTTACAGCCGAAGGCAGCCAACGTCATATACCAAGGCTTTGGTATTCTGGCTGACTGTGGGCTACCGGAGCCGGATAACCCATTTTGTAAGGAATGCAGCAGTGAATACACTCTGACATCTACATTTATGGTAAGTGTACACAACTGTACTTTCTGGGACCGAAAGGTGTGGAATGAGTTATAGCCTGGTAGTTCAGGGGTGCTTTCTGCTGCCTTGAACCAGGTCTCTGTTATAGCATAAATGTTGAAGTTCTCCATTTTAAGGAGTGCTTCGAGTGAGTGCATTTTGAGATTTAGACTTCTAGCATTGAGCAGCATGACCCTCAGATTGCATTTGTTTGTAGCTGTTACGGTGGTAATTTGGTCTTTGGAACACCACCTAAAAAAGGCACTGTAGGGGTGGCAAGAGCCTTGGCCAGTATCCGGAAGCCCAGGGGTGACAGTTGCAGGCCATCTCTGGCAAAGCATCAAGGTATGTCAATCATGTCATCCCAGGCAGACAGATACTGGATCCCCTTAGAATGACACCAGAAACTTAGCCAATTGTTGAAATCAATCATTTTCTGCTTGTACTGTGGTATCATTCTAAGTGATGGTAGAATGCTGCTCAAGGGCTAGGGTCATAGTCATCTGGGCTACATAATCAGAGAGCTCTTTTCATGTAGTCCACGGAGGTATGTCTCAGGTCATTCACACCCACATATACAATGACAGAGCCCTATCTGTACCGGTTGTTGAGGGACCTGAGTGCATGCGTTATGTGGTGGTTTGTGGCACCTGACAGGCAGCTGACTGTTACTTTCTCCTTATTCAGCCTAGTGAGTGGGACATCAGTGTGCCTCACTATCGAGTCAACTATGACTAGTGTGCTGGGCATGCTGTTTTACCTTAGGGGCTTTGGTTGAGTGGCACACTGTTTATGAGAGTTGTGTGTCTTGTGATTAGTGATGTGTTGTGGTGGTCGAGTGTGTTTCTGCCTTGGAGGTCTCTGCTGTTCGGGTAGATTTTTATTGAGAGCCTCCATGAAGATGGGTGTGTGGTTTGTGTTTTTATGTGAAGACAGTGCTGGTGTGTGTTCTGGAGTGCTATGTGTTCATGTGGTGTGGTGCAAGTGCTCACCTTCTCCTCTTGATCAGCTATTCCGGTCTTGGCTGGAGAGTGCATGGCTTCCATTTTGGATATATAAGTGCATCTCTCGCAAGTCTGAGTGTTGCGAGGTAAGAGGAGAGGGTTGTCTGTGTACATGAGGCAGTTGCTACATTGCCTCAGGATGCCCAAGTTCAACAGGTTAATAGGAGAAAGCACAGGGAACTGATCTTTAGACATGCCTGGAGGGGTGGGCATTAATAAGTACTGGAGCTGTTTCGTTGTAGAACATTTAGTGCTGGTAGCACTTTTGTGTGGTACAATAATTTGTACAAGAAATCTGGTATGGTAAAGTGCTAGACTAATAAGCTAGTAAAAGTGCAGGAGAGGAGATAACTAGCAGATCTAAGGGAAAAATTGAAGAACAGACTTTAGCACCTCTCAGAAGCTTACAAATAGTCCTGGATACAGCAAATCTGTATCTGGACTAGATTAGTAACAGGAAAGGCGGGAAAAACGCAAACATGGGCTTTTTAGATCAGAAAGTTGAAGGAGTTGGAAGAAACTGCCCAAACGGCCAATAAACTACAATTTCTGGGCCAGAAACCACTCCTCTTGTGGTAGATAGACTACCTAGTACTTACCACTCCCACTGATAAGCTAGAAGGCTCTGACACACAAAGGCTTGAGGGGCTCAGAAACTTACAAACAGTCCTGGATACAGCAAAACTGTCTCTGGACTAGACTAGCTACAGGAAAGGCGGGAAACCAGCACAAACGCTGGTTTTTAGACCAGAAAGTTGAGATGGTAAAACTGCCCAAACATACAATTTCTGGGCCAGAAACCAGCAGCTAAAGCAGCAGTAAAAACAATTCAATTGCAGTGCAAGCTAGCCACACGTGAGTGTGTAGTAATATCAAAGCAAATACAGTTTAAGTAAATGCAATTGATTCAAACTGTATTCTGAACTAAATTCAATTATTTTAGTCAACTCTGAGTAGTGAAAAAGTGCCAAAAAATATATTGATCAGCTGAGAAGCACACTCGGTCAGAACACTAGGACATTCTAGCAAAGTTTTTTTTTTTTTTTTTTTTTTTTTTTTTTTTTGTAAAGTGGAAAGGAGAAACAGAAGGTAATACAAGGTTAAGGACCTAAGTGGATTGGCCTTCTCAAATGTTCTCTCTGTATTAGGTAGAATGAACTGATGACACTAGACTGGGATAGAGCTGAACAGGTGGGACTGGTAGGAGCGACTCAAATCAAAATATGATCTCACTGTACTCTGTTGAGTGAACAAATGAGATGGACCCAGGAGAGTGTTCAAACACAGATTTACAGGAGGGGAGGGCAATTCCAAAGCCACCAAGATTAATACCACAACAAGAACAGGATGGGAGGGCAGGAAACTAACTGCAGAGAGACAGACTACAATATTCAGTGAAACAATATATAAACAAAAGAATAAAATGCAGTACCATCTTTAACACTGCAAGTTCGTACTTATCTCAGCTTGTAATACAGCTGATGTAGGTATATAAACAGTTCAGATCTTCAGCAGAAATAAATTTACAGATAAGTGACCAACACTTATAAGCACGGAGAAAACCTCTAGGCTAAGAGTTCAACACCTAATATCAATGACTTGAAAACAATATCCCCACTTACTGCAGAGAGACAGAGACCACAATATTCAGTGAAACAATATATAAACAGAAAAATAAAATGCAGTACCATCTTTAACACTGCAAGTTTGTACTTGTCTCTGTTTGTAATACAGTTGAATATAGATGGGTTCCTATCACATAGTCGAACTTGAACAAGTTTGAACCCCATATGGTCGAGACCATAAGTTCGAACTTGTACAACTTTGAGCGTTTAAACAGAAATTTCCGTAAGGGGAGGTTCCTGTTCATTTCAATGTGGTGCAATCCCAGAGTTGGTTGATTTAAGTACCGGGGGCATGGGGGGTGTAAGGGGGCTTGCCCCCCTGCTTACAACAGTTTATTTTGTTTTTACTTTTTTTTTTAATCTCTAGTTGAAGTTTTGTAATTTCAAACGGAATGGTTTGAACATTCCATTTTCAAAGTTATAAGACTTCGACTATGTGATATAGACCCAATGTAGATAAATAAACAGCTCAGATATTCAGCAGGAATCAAATAATCAGCCCTGCCAAGTCTTGAAAAGCCCATCTGTGATGCATATGATCCTGGTTGATTTACGGTGGGCAGCTGAGCAGGGAAGGTCAGATGGTTTGAGTAGTAGTTAGCCAGCTGTTCTCTGTATTTACCCTGCCTGGCAGTCGCCTTATGGGTGTCAGGAGGTTGCAACCTGCAGGCAGGTACTTGAGGAGGTGCACACAGATATCTGCAGCACGGTTACATGGTTAATTTAGGCTGTGATATTATGTAGGCTGCAGTCGGAAACTGGGGCTAGCATTGGTTGTTACAGGTGGAGAAAGTAAAGCAAATGTTGTGCTTTTTAGGACTTTTGATGGACCTGGTCTAATTTTTTAGATTTAGGTGTTGTCTTTAACATAACAAACAATGGGATATATGTATGTGAGGGGAAACAGTAAGTGTAGTGGATGCTGGAGTGAATGGGTTTTGGCCTCCAAAAGTGCTGCATGCGTGATTACAAAGCATGTTGTGCAGTTTTTCACAGCAGCTATTACACAAGCTCGGTTGGTTGGGAGGGTGGCCTAATGGTTAAGGTGTTTGCCTTACAAACACAAGGTGCAGGGTTTGAGTCTCACAAGGGATAATTGGCTAGGCTTAAAATGGCTCGCAAGGGCAGTTAGCTTAGTACTAACCTATGAACCTATATGAAGTTGGGTTTGATGGGTCTTTACAGTCTTTACACGGGGTGGGAGGTTGGCATAATGGTTAAGGTGTTTACCTTACAGGTGCAAAGTGCAGGGTTTGATTCTCACATGGGGCAATTGGCTAGGCTTAAAATGGCCCACAAGGGCACTTAGCCTACTACTAATCTATGAACAAACCTTCTATGAGCTGATATTGTTGTGCAGAGGGAGACTAACACAGAATGTAAGTATTTGTGAGGTTTTAAGAGCTGTAAGATGTTTAAGGTGAAGCTACGTCTAATATTTCTGAAAGAAAATTATGACCACAGACTATAAATCAGCATAAAGGCTCTCTGCTGGGCATTTGTATAGTAATTGCAAGGATAACATTTAGTAGCACTACTGTTGTTTTGTGATTGAAAGTGCTACAGATGCATTAAAAGCTTTTATGTGAACTACTTTGGTAAAGCAGTGTCTCAAACCGTTTGTGTTTGACAAGGGACTTGACAGCAAAGGTAGTAAAAATAAGTCTACATATTACTCTCTGCTGTCAGACTGAGAGACATTGGTGTAAAGAAAAAACAAACCAAACTGAAGAAAACAAAATTGGTGGGCCCATGGTAAAATGCAACTGTAAGGTCATGGATGCATCATGCAATTCTTCAGTGCTATTCCTGTCTTGAACACCAAGTCTACTTTAAGGCATTTGAGGCCTTTTTATTTTAATGTGTAGCACTGTTTAAACTCCGACTCTGCTGAGAGAAAATGGAAAACTTGCTTCTCCTCATAAAACAATGAAAGTGTCTGTCAACTTAGATACTAGCTAAAAAGGCTACTAGAGGAGACAAAGCTATGCACCTTTAGTCTAGGCAGAAAGTCCTACAATGTTATCCCAAACAGTTTGGAATCTAATAAGGTTATTTCACACTCTCCCATAAAGCACTCCACTTTTGTTTGTCTCCATTAGTGGTTTTCTGAAAGAGTTCTTTTATCTTTTTCTACTCTTCACATATCCCACACCCAAGTTACACAAATTCCTGAATCTCCTCCAATAACACTTGATTTTTGCTTCAGAGCCATTAAAACGAAAGATATTGCAACACTCTTGACCAGCTAACCCTAGATGCTTTTAGTGGCTCTGACACTATACCAATGGTTTATCTTCCTACACAGAGATCACTGTCTACACCCAGTCAAGCTCTAATAAAACTCCTGCTTAGCCAGTAATATTCTGTCCACCCAATGGAAACAGCCTTTTATTAAGCCAGTCCCAAAAGTGCAAAGACCATCTAGTACAAAAGACTTTAGACCCATCATTTATTCTCCCCAGCATGGTTTTGTTTGTTTGGAAGAAGCACAATGATAGCATTATACACCTTAACAGATGACATTTGATTAAACACGAACAAAGGCAACTTAATGGGGACAATACTCATTGACTGAACTAAGGCATTTGACTTTGCATAGAGCCCCTTGGTTATCAGTTAACTTATTCAGGCTTGAATAAACAGTCCATCCCTTCCCTGTAATAAGGGTTTCCTGTCCAACAGACATGCTACAGTACATATTGGGTTATCAAAATAAGCCTCAGCTGCCCCCCCCCCCCAAATAAGGGTGACCCACATGACTCCATCCCCTAACCGCTTGAAACTAGGGCAGCCACTCCTCTAACCCATCCATTGCTATAGCTCTTGCATAGTGTGTGATTAATAGGTTATAATAATACGTGGAGTAGCTTTATAAAGCAGCAAGTACAGCAGATAGCCACAAGATGAGTCTGTATTGAATAATCGAAAATTTAATTCACTGAACGGTATTTACATCAAAAATACCGTTTAGCGAATTTGCTCCCCACTAATTATATATACCAACTCGGAGATCGCACTACAGTGAGGAAAGGGCAAATTTTCCACTCTTCTCTGTACTGCGAGCTCACTATTAACATTTCGCTGAATGGTATTTTCAATGTAAATACCATTCGGTGAATTCAGTTTTTGATTATTCAATATAGACAGATTGGTAAAAAAAACTAAAATACATCTTTGTGCTTTAACAAGACCTTGAATTCAGCCACTAGAAAAGATTTCTTTAGAAAATAGTCGTCGTAATGAAGAAAAGGTTACACTAATGTTGTACACTGACTCTACAGTTCTTTTATTTAAAAAAAAAATTGATTCATAGATATTCCAAGACCACTGAGTCTCATGACCATCCTCTGCTTGGCAGTGTCCTCCCACATGCAGCACCTTCTTTCTCCAGAAGGGGCATACTTGTCAAATCTGGAGTAAATTTGTGACTACCCATACAGTTATCTAGTTTGTTTAAAGAAAGAGAGTGAGGTGCACTGCTTAATGTGCTGGAAAACCGTATTCCAGGGATTTGGAAAATGGTGGGTTATTAAACCTATTTCTTCCATATTTTATTTATTGTTGCAAAGATGTAGGTCCCAGGTTATATTGATGGAGGCACTGGACTTGCAAGAGAAAGTGGAGGTCCAGGACAAATGAGTTTCTAAAAATGATTTTTCATCAGCTTTGAAGTCCCCCACTACTATTTCAAATTATACATGCTTCAGACAGACTTTCTATGTAGTTGGTCTTAGAGTCAGTTTAAAACTAATACTCCACAGAGATTATTTCAATCCTCCTGTGTAGGATATACAAGAAACACCACAGAATAACATTTGCTTGGCCTGGAAATGGGTCCAGAAATAACGGAACCTTTTCCAGTGACTCTCACAACTCATTTCTGTTCAGGATTCTTCATTATTTGGCTTGGTGATTAGATCCCTGCCTCATAGCTTCAAGGTCCAGAACTCTTGCTTGATATTTGGTCATTGTTTGTCCAGACATTTGCATGTTCTACATGTGTAGTGTTGAGCACCTTTTCCGAAGGCTAGAACTACCCAACCAACTCATCTATTCTCAACTTACTCTTGCTCATAAGCTCATTTTCAAACCCTTCCTTTGTCCATCTCTCTCCTCTGCCTTTAAAATGCACATGCCCAATAGAGTACTCAGAACTAATAACCAAAACCTAATTGAATTATACAAACCAATACGACCCCAGGTAAAAATCTCCTATCCTATAGTCTAGCTCATCTCTGGAATTCCCTACCTCCAGCTGTTCGTACCACCTTCAACCATTTTACATTCAAAAAATCACTTTACTCTCATCTACTAACCCAGTGGGAATGCTCTTGCACCCACCCTTCATAAATCAAGACTGCCTTTACCTCTTTCCTCCTACATACCAACAAGAACTCAAGTCTGCCTTTACCTCCTTCCTCCTCCTTACCTACAATGTCCTTGTTTCTGCCTCTCCTATAGTATTACTCTGTATCCTTTAGCTAACTTCCTTTCTCAAAATGGCTCTCAGTATCTCCACTGAAATGTTTCCATCTCCTAATCAGTTTCATCAGTAATTGCACCTAAATGTTATACTCTTACTATATCATTTTGTAAATACTGTAATATGAATTGCTTCTATAGTATGTACCATCTGAAATGTTGATCACCAGTCTAATGCTTAACTATGTAATTTTGTAAATATTGTAATACATATCCAAAAACTATGTAACCTTGTTTCTGGAGCTTTTCTCCCCAGGACTCCATTGAAAATGGGTTCATCTTGGCCCAATGGACTATCCTGGTAAACCAACTGCAAATAAATAAATAAATAAATTTTCAGATGCCCAAAGTGGAACATGGGAGGAGTGTCAAACATGTGACAGCACAGTGAGTGTGGCCAGTCTTGTGCTAACTCTGGAGGAAATAGCTGATCTTAGCTGGAGGTTTGCAGTGCTTCTTGGTGCTTTCTGCCAACCATTTCATCCAGTGATACTTGGAGTAAAAATCACAAATATGAATTCTGTTTGTTCAGACAGATGTTAAATCCTACAGATTTTTGTGCCAGCTCCTTAATTCAGAAGTATTGAGCTCCTTTTACTGGAGCCCAGGTGACCTTGACTGAGTTAATGGCTCTGTTTCTTGAGGAGTCAGTTGGGAGGGGATGAAAAAAGGTTGACATTTTACTGTCTACCCCCATGAGGAGAGAAGAGTTCCCTGGCTTTGGATTTCACTGTCTTGACTGGTAAGATCTGAGAGAGAGGGTACAGCATTCACAAGAAGAAAAATTAGAGATGCAGTGTTAAACATGGGATTCTGTGGTTGCATCATTGTACCTTGTGTGCATTGGGGAGGCACATTTCTGGATAAGACATGAAACAAAAAACGATAATTCTTGGCAGCAGTTTGATTTGAGATTTAAACTGCCTGTTATCTCCTCTCTGGCCCTGCATGTTTTTTTTTCTTAAAAACAACAAACATCTTTATTAAATTATCATATATGACATAGGCAATCATACATTTACATAAATGGAAACAAACCACATTGATACTTCTGATATATATCAGCCTTTCTCTCCGCCTTTCACTTCTGGAGATGTCTTACTCTCACTTCATTGTATAAAAGTAAGTAGTTGCTATGTCCCAAAATGTCTGTTATTCCCTGTATCGTTTATAATGTTGATTATATATGATTACTGTTGTTGTTGTGTCTTTTGGCTTTTCCCGGTTAGGGGTCACCACAGCGGAAGTCCGGTCCGCTAATGATTGGCAGTAGATTTTTACATGCCGAGTTGCCAGCCCTGATGCACAACCTTCAACGAAGGTACGCCCATTCACGCATGTCTCCACGCAGAAGACTCTCTAGCGGTGAATCGAACCGGACAGCATCTTATTGTGAGGCGACAATGCTACCACAGCACCACCAGTGCAGTATTATATATGATTACTGTTTATATTAAAAGTGATGCATAATGTTTGCAACTAAAATTATTTATTTATTTATTTTATTTATTGCATTTGATTACCGGGAAAGTCCACTGGGCCTGACGGACCCATTTTCAGTGGCGGCCCGGGGAGAAAAGCTCCACAGTTATATATACAGAAAATTTTGAAAGTACAGTAATAATTATTTGTGGAGAAAAGCTGCTTGAACAGACAAAAATTGTAAAGACAGTACAGTAATCATTATATATGATTACTGTACTGTCTTTAAAATTTTTGTCTGTTCAAACAATTGTAGAGCTTTTCTCCACAAATAATTATTACTGTACTTTCAAAATTTTCTGTATGTATAACTGTGGAGCTTTTCTCCCCGGGCCTCCACTGAAAATGGGTCCGTCAGGCCCAGTGGACTTTCCCGGTAATCAAATGCAATAAATAAAATAAATAAATAAAATAATTTTAGTTGCAAACATTATGCATCACTTTTAATATATCCAGTCAAATTGCCTAGAACATAGTAAGGTCTTGTTGAGCCTAATTATGGTGGCTGCCAAAAAAAGCAATTACTAGAAAATGGAAATCAAAGTCTAAACTAAATGTACTAGAATCAGTGAATATAGTAACAGAGATAAAACAACTGGAACTGGGATCTTTACAAAAGAGTGGGAGCAAATTACATAGAAAAAATGGGAATTGTGGGAACAATATATGCAGAGTTGGAACAAGGTTTAAAAGAAGCCAGGATATGAATGAGCTATGTAATATCTGATCAGCTCTAGAGAAGTGTCTCACAGCATGTAGCTTTAGTGTAATTTTTTTAAATAGGATGGATGTGATCAATGGTATTTTTAACAGTGATATCAATTATGCATTTTTTTAACTTTCCAAACAGTAACATTACTAGTATGCATTTTATTTACAAGAGCCACAGTTTTTTCATAGGCTTTTTTGCTTCAAAACAAAAAATAAGCTCATCAACTACATAAATAATATTCTGGTGCAGAACAATCAAGATAGTAAAGATTAAAATGTCTTGATTAGCTCACTTGTTTTGCTGGAGGGATACTATTATTCAGGCAGACATTATGCCTATTTCTGCCTGCATTATGTCTTGCTTCTGCATTACCTGTAATGACAAGGTATATACTCATCATGGGGGCTTGATGGGCTGTCTTGACCCATCCAGACTGAGGCCGTCCTAGTATTGCAGGCTGGATCAGTGCTGTTAATTCTTCCCTAGGTCAAAGAGCTGCTCCTTGGCCCTGCTCTGTATAGAATTGATTACTGTGATGCACTGCTGGGGGCATTTTATGTAGGTAACTACACCCCTTGGCAGCTGACCCATGTCAGTCTTGCTGTGTGGAGGATTGCTGCAGCATATCACCTGCATGTGCACATTTCCTAATGTGCAGGTCTCTGAAGGCTATCATCACTAGCTTGACAAAGCCAAGCATAAATTCCCCCATTGTTACCACACGCAGCATGGCTGCTGTTCATTGGATGGCAGGCAGTGCAGGAGGTAGACTGCCTTTCTCCCCAGGATGGAATGGTGTCAACCACTTATTTCCAACCCACCATACTCAACTCTTCCAGCTCTTGAGCAGATAACTAAACTCATTACCTGGGTCATTTCACATCTTCACACATCTGTCCCATGGAGATGCCCCCCCCCCCATGCACTGATATTATTTTTAATTAAGTGCCATCTTTCATGCACTGATATTATTTTTAATTAAGTGCCATCTTTCATTAATGTCTGACTTACCATAGCAGTAATAAAAATGTAAATTTTAGGCTCACTTATTTCTTGAAGTGCATCTTTGCTCTCTCTAGGTTTATTTCTAAGGTTGAAGGTGTGGCCAGATGGTAGAAGCCTTCTATTATAGAGAGTAGTAGTCAGAAGTTATTAGTGGTTTCTTTTTTGCTTCCTTAATAATAAATTAAGTTTTTTTCTGTCCCAAAGAGTGGTTACTGGCTTCTGTAGTGGAAAATGCAAGCAGGTGCCAGATATAATGGATACTTTAATATACTGCAGCACTATTTCCTTATTGCACTTTGAGTACTATATATTGACTACCTCGTAGTCGAGCCTTCTTGTTCCTTCCACAGTGCTGATAAGTAGGAATTTGTGTTAAATACTATCTACCAGCCTGTTCTCATTTCCTGGCTCTGCTCACCAGAACTTGGCTTTAAGCTTAGCAATACCCTTATATGATGTGGTGTTTACCTCAGCATCTCTGGTATCTGCTGCCTAAGCTGCACTACTGCTCTTTCATTTTGCAGAATATGATTCAGCTTAGAGGTGATCTTGATCCCAGATATTTTCTGTTCCTTATCCTAGTTAAGGGGCACCGATTCAGCACAACATGCATTAGTTTATTGCAGAAATGTACCTGGTTATGCTTAAGAAGCACCTTATATTGTCCAGCATGCAGGCAAACAAATGAAACATCAGTGGTAGATTAATACCCTGATTGCTGCTTTTGTGAAATAAATGGCACACTGTCCCTCATTGCAGACTAGTTTGAAATGCATCAATCATCCTTTTCATTTATTCACAAAACCACTTGCCAAGGTTGGGGTAATGATGTTAGCAGGTTAACAGGGTGGACTGGATCTTCCTATCCCCAGTGATAGTATCATATCATTTTCCAGGGTCCCTTAGCTTTCCCATGTAAGCTGTTATGAATTCTGCTGCAGATTCTCCTCCCAATGGGCTGTGTCTGGAGCACCTCCCTTTGAGAGCATATGTGGGGCATTGTTATAAGATATTCTGGCTTCCTGAACTGATTTCTCTCTGCTTGGTAAAACATGGACTATTCTCCAATATCCACATTGCTGACCTCCTCATTCTCAGTAGCCTAGCTACACTGGAAGTGAATCTCTCTTCTGTCACTTGTATTCATCATCTGTTTTTCTGTCACAATCCAAAGCGCATAACTAGTTGAGAATGGGATATAGATTTAATAGTGAGTTGATAGCTTAATCCACTGACTCCGCTGTTGTTTCATCACCACAGTCCATTAGAATGGCGGCAGCATCTGTGTACTGGTCATTCTTATGATTCTCCTTCACCTTCAGTTGTAAACAAGTACTCAAGATACTTAAACTCTTCTACATGTGGTGCCCCGCACCCCCACCCTTACAGGGGAATATTCTACTTTTTCAGGGAAGAAGCATGATCTGTGCCTTGCTGATAACAATTTTCATCCTGCTGCTTCATGCACAGCTTTGAACCACTCTGTTATATGTTGGACATGAGTCGCTTGAACAAAAAGACAAGATAGTCTGCAAACAGCAGAGATGCAGCCTTTGTCTCCAGTCTGGATACTGACCAGGGTTTGACTGCTGCTTGATATCCTGTCTATGAAAGTCCTAAATTTGTAGACAGATGAGACACATCTGTGATGAAGTTCTCTACCCACTTTGATTGTATTTGAGATAACCATGAGAAGGTGGACACAAGTCTTGCTACTCACATGTGGAGGCTGATTCAGTGCAAACTTCACCCCCTCTCACCCCCAAAAGGGCCCACAACAATACCAGAAAAGTGTAGTGTCCCAGAAATCGCAGACGCACAGGTGAAAACAGCCCTTTCAAAAGCCAAAAGCACAGCATCAATGGGACCAGATGGTGTCCCAGGCTGCATCTTGCACGAACTACAGAATGAACTAACCCCCCACCTAAACACACTGTTCAACCTCAGCCTCTCCACAGGCTACGTGCCCATAGAATGGCAAACAGCAATGGTTATTCCGTTCCACAATGGAGGGGCCACAGCTGACCCTGGTAACTATCACCCCATAAGCCTGACTAGCCTGGTCTGCAAGGCTATGGAGCTCATCATCAATCATCATCCATCAATCATCATCGTCATCCATCAATCATCATCATCATCCATCAATCATCAGACATTGGGAACTTCAAACACTTGACCCCCGACCCAGTTCGGCTTTAAGGGCAGATCATGCTACTAAACCTGGTTGACTTCTTCGAGACGGTCACCAAGGCCATAGATGAGGGGAAGGAGGTTCACGCAGCCTACCTTGACCTCGCCAAGGCTTTTGACACCATTCCCCACTCTGGAATTATAGAAAAACTCACCAGCCTGAACATAAACCCCTACGTCACGAGATGGGTTGCCAACTGGCTTACAGACAGAACTCACACGGTAAGAATAGTGGGCTCCAGGTCCGACTCTAAACCAGTCACAAGTGGTGTCCCACAAGGCTCGGTACTGGGACCCCTACTGTTGGCATATACTTCTCAGAAGTACAGGCAAACACAGGAGGACTATGGCTAACCAAGTTCACCGATGACTGCAAACGGGGAGCCATAATTGACTCTCCGGCTGACACGGACATTCCCCAAAAGGGCCTTACTAAGATGGACACCTGGTGTCAAAGTCATGGTCTCAAGCTAAATACCAAAAAATACATAGTCATCTCATTTGGGAAAAACAAAACACCCATGAATTACTACATAGGTGGCAGCCCCCTTAATACAGAAGAGGTAGTAAGAGATCTGGGGACCCAGGTAGATGGTAATCTCTCCTTTGACAATCATATTACCAAAGTAGTTAGGAAATCCTTCTATGTAGCCCATCTAATTACTAAAGGGTTCGCATCTAGAAATAGAGGTTATAGTGCCCCTCTACTCATCACTCATCAGACCCATCATAGAGTACAATGCCCCATTTGGGATGTACCTCACAACACACTTCCAACAGCTGGAAAGACCACAAAAGTACCTCACCAAGAGGATTACTGGCCTCAAACATATGTCCTATGCAGCTAGACTGGAAAAACTCCGGCTATACTCAGTGGCATATCACTTACTGAGAGGTGATCTCTGCCTGACTTGCAAAGCCATGTCCAACTCACAATTGATGGACATGCTCCACCTAAAGAAATCCAAGTCACTGCGAGCCACTTGCTCTAGTGAGCTAAACTTCGCCACAGCAATAAATAGAACTTGCTGGAGGGATAGATTCCTGTCACTGAGACTCCCCATGCTTTGGAACAAAATTCCTAACTACATTAAGCAGAGCCCCTCACTAACACTCTTTAAGAGAAACCTTGACGAATGGATGGGTAACAGAAAATACACCCCTGGGATCGCTTCATTGGCTCTTCTTGACAGAGGCTCAGTTAATTAATCAATGGGGCAGCGAAAGCTGACACACTCTGGCTAGGCTTATAAATGCCCTCGGGCAGATAGCCTAGTACCTATCTATGAACCTATGAGTGGCTCACATCAGTGTTTCTGGGACACCCTTTATGGTTGTAGCATCTTCTGAGATGTATGCTTTCTCTTGGTCCTCAGAGTACATATAGACAAGCAAGCATTCATGATTTTTCCATCATCTGTGCAAGGGCAGAAAGCTGATCTAACTGTTAAACAGTTAGGACAGAATCCACATTGCTTCCCTTAAATAACTTCCTGAACTTCTGGAAGAATTCTCCTTTGTGTCACCATCCTGTTTTTTATTTTGGGGAGGGGGGGGTAAGTAGTTTACAGTGTGTTTATTTCTTTAATGTGTAGTTAAATTATAATGCAGAGTACCTGTTTAATCCAGTTAAGGGTAATAGGGGCTGTCTTGGCACTTTGGAGACGCAAGGCAGAGAAACTAATCCTAAGTAGGTCTCTATCTTATTGTACGAAGTACACATAGACAGACACCTACTTGATTCACACACATCTTTAAGCAATTTAAGTGATAGTGACCTATGAGTGGAAACTGGAGCACTTGGTGAAAATCCACATGAACATGAGAATTATGTTATATGCTGTGCATTACGTGTTTATAATGTTTAAAAGGAATGGTCTTCTCCAAAACAGCTTTATTTCTTCTACCATGCATGAATGGCTGCTAATGGCAGATGGCTTTTTCACGTACATGTTTTTTGTCTGTAGGTTTGTCTGTTTTGCAAGCTAAGTATTTATTTTACAGAGACTATTATGCCATGGAGGAAACCAAAGAAGGAAGAAAAGAAAAGGAGGCATTTAAAAGAGTTGCTTTTGATTTGTCAGATGACAGTGAAGGAGAAGATGTTGAAGAAATTCTTGGTGGGAAGAAAGCAACAGAAAGTGAAAAGAAATCCTCTTTTGAAAAAAGACAAGAGAAGGCAAGTGCTCTCCATATGTTGTTTTTCCATGCTATGCACACAATACATATTTTTAAATGTTTTGTCTTTGAAATTCTATGTGTAATATACCATCCATTACCTGATGTGTTCCACCTGGTGTGCATTTTTCTAAAGGACGTTGCACTTTATTATTGTAGTAATAACATCACGATGGGGTCAGAAGCATCCAGCTTTGACAAAAACAGGCAGTGAGGAACTGATAAACATAAAGAAGTTAACACCGGGCTTTTTATTTCCTGATCTGTCAGCAAGATTTTGTGTATATAAAAAAAAAAAAAAAAAAAAAAAAAGACAGAGGATAGATCCCAGATGAACTCAGTTTACTTAATTTCTTATTACTGATGGCTGTTTCACAGACGCACATCCACACATTTTCCAAAAATACAGGTCATGGAGGAGGGGAAAAAAAAGAACATATAGCAGCCAATTTTGCATTGTCAAGGCATCTTGTGTAATGATGCAATGTCAGGAAGAACAATGTCCAAAAGTCTGTGAAGTCTCAAGACATTCAAAGACTTGAAAAAAATGCTTATGTAAAATTTAGAAACCAGGATTGCGATGCCAAATTCTGTACACTTTATGAAGCTCCTGGACAGAATAAGCAAGGAGAAAAGCACAGTGTATGATCTTTAATTCTCAGCACCGGTACTAATACCTTCTGTGTAAGGTGCTAAAATAACCTTGTTTTCTATATTTTTAGTTTAGAAATGAAAAAATCTGTTTTAAAATAGAAAATGACCCCACTTATAAATTATTTATTTATTCATTTTTCAGATATCTGATTCATCTTATTCAGGATTATGGGAGAGCCAGGATCTTTCCTGGCAAGCTGTAGTCACAAAGCAGCAGTACACATGTGTATATATGCTATACACACACACAGACACACACACACACAGACACACACACACACAGACACACACACACACAGACACACACACACCTACTAGCAGTATGGAGGATTACTAATTCAGTTAATATAATGTCTGAGGAGTGTGGGAGAACACTGCAGAACCCAGTAAAAACCTGTATTGAATCAGTTCAGTTTAGTGTTTCACTGGTGCATGTATGTAGATGCAAGAGTTGTGCATGGATATATCAACGTAATTGTATGAAAAGATGTATATCTATATTGTGTGTACATATGTATTTTTTTAAGAAAAATGTGTTTGTGTGTGTATGTATATGTGTGTGTATATGTATATATATATATGTATATATATATATATGTATATATGTGTATATATATATATATATATATATATATGTGTGTGTATATATATATATATATATATATATATATATATATATGTATATGTGTGTGTAGACACGTTTTTCTCATGTTTCTTTAGCAGGTTGGTCTGATTATCCATGGCAATGTGGATGTTGTAAGTTTGTGCTCCTCTCAATACCAGCTTACCCAGTATATCTTGTATCCCCCATCAGATGTTGATCACCAATTCCTTGTACTGGCATACTGGTTCCAGCTGTGAGTGATT
>NC_056740.1:61695064-61807564 GCF_019279795.1 Protopterus annectens | reverse complement strand
CAAACAAAAAAATACAGAAATGTAAGCAGTAACAGAGTATGTCACACAAATTACACAGAAAACTGTATACATATTCTAGTGAATACGCACAGTGCAGTGTACAATAAAGCAGAAAAGCAGAGCATAATGTACAATATATATACATTAGAAAAGTGGGTCAATCTTTTTAGTGAGTCTTAAGAGAGGAGAACAGACTCAGAAAGGAGATAGGTTAGGTTGGCTTGATGAAGTGCTTTTTCAGTTGTATTATGAATTTAGAATTAGTGATGCTTTCCTTCGTGGAGAGAGCTTGCCAAAGA
Organism: Protopterus annectens; assembly: GCF_019279795.1. NCBI lineage: Eukaryota > Metazoa > Chordata > Ceratodontiformes > Protopteridae > Protopterus > Protopterus annectens. Next base: position 61,807,265 of record NC_056740.1, on the reverse strand, counting down.
ATAGGTTAGAAGAGAAATCATGTGCAGTGCTGTGGAGTGTGGTTCAAGGAGTAATGAGTTCAGGTGATTACATTTTGACAAAGTACTGTGCATAGTGTTAAAAATCTGCCAGTTCATTACATTCTCAAGGGAGGTTTCCAGTTAGCACTCTTTCCCATCACAGCTCCATCAGTTGTTAACTACCAGATGAAAAATACTCAAGTCAACGTGGGGTATAAAAATACCTATGCAGACAGTTTCATGCAAAAATTGTAAGCCTTCTGCACTTTGCATAGCTGGAAGCCATGCAGATATCTTCTCACTGCTGCTTTGTGTATTGCCTTTCCATTGTCTCTTGTTAGTCTTTTGTAACCTCTCCTGATTAATTCTGTATTATCATGCAATATTTCATATGACCTACTTTTTTTTAAACAGCTGCTTGTATTCTAGACTCCGCTGAAAATGTAACCAGAGCTGGTGGTTCATTCATCACTCTCTTGTCCTTTTTCTCTTTGCCTATACACACTTATCAATCTGTGGTAGGAACGGCAGTCTCTAACCTACAGTCTAAGCTTCCACTTGGCATCATCCTACTCTGCTACCTTTTACTCCATAGTTATTTGCTTCCAATACATCAGTTCCTTTGCTATTTTCTCCAATAAATTCCAGTTCTCCCTTACCTATTTTCTAAGGTTTTACTTAGTCATCCCTATTTGTAAAAATAGCTTTTCTCCATCCCCAAATTGGCTTAAGTTTTTAAAATGCTTTCTGCTACTGTTTTAAATATAATACTCTGCAGGGTAGTTGTTGTTCTCCATAAAGGTCTGTATTCAAAATCCCAGTTTTCTTTTTTCTTGAGCACCCCCCCCCCCTTTTCACTGTCATGTCTTGTCCCTTTAACTTCTAATCGGCTACCTCTGCTATGTATTTCATCCTTCACTGCATAGCTCTAAGGTAGCTCCTTCAGATTAGGTAGTCGTAAATTGCCTTATTCTGTGGGGAGAAACAACTTATTCCACTTAACTCTTGCAGTCTTCCCATTCCATATAAATTCTTTCAACTCTCTATTAATTATAGTCCACAACTTCTCCTCTAGTTGACAAAAAAATATATGCCTGACCTGTATATAAAACTTTACTGCTGTTATTAAACAATTTGTTTACATTTTCAAGGTAGACACACCATTTCGTTGTTGCATACATTTCCATAAGCTTAGATTGTAATGGCATTCTTTTTGTCTTTCCTGTGCTGTTTCCTTCACTTTAACTGCATAATTTATATCTTTCCCAGGGCATAGATTCTTAGCATCTTAATTATGAGGGAATATAATTTAACAGACTTGCATATTCTACATAGACAACAAAATACCAAAGTTAAAATGAGCTGAAAGCTGGCTGTATCATTTAACTGATCAAGTCACACACTAGCCCCAGTCTCTAATCTGTGATCATCACTGTGTGCCCAGCACGCTTGATGCTAGTGTACATATCCCACAACCTTTCCTTTACTCTTCATTCTCATTAATGTCCTTCTACTCATACCGTGGTGCTTACTAACGTAGTCCTCAAAAAAATTCTTTACTAATGTGCATCTATGCTCAGTGCACTGCAGTATGACAGAATATTACTGAAAATTCCATCAGTACCTCCTTGGTCACTTTCTCTGCATAGTTGCCTTCATCCAGTGCAGCGTAACTGAAGTTGGTGTCTGGACAGAGTTCTCTTTCCTTATCAGTATACTGACCTGTAATCGGTCATTCTTTGTGTTCTACCCTAGTAAAAAAAATTAAATTAAACAGCTCTGCGGGCAACACCTCAGCATATTGCCCCAACTTTGCTGCATCTTTTTTAACACTTAAGTTAGTGTTAGGTATTAGGGGGAATAAGCAAATTTATTTCTTTATACCACACTTGGGTGTAAATTCTCAATACAGTGCTGTATATTAATCTTTGTGAAGATCAATACAAATTTTACTATACTGACTGCTAGGGATCCTATCAGCATTTCGAATGTTGAAAACACCAAATTTAATTTCATCGAACTGAAATGTTTGAAATGTCAGAAGAGCGAACTGACTGAACATTGATTTCTTTCCCAGGGAAAGAAATCAGTGGGCAGTCATCGGAGTTTGCTATTTCCTCCATTGTGGTGCGGTCTCGAAGTTGGTATATTTAAGTAGGGGGATGAGGGGGCACAGCCCCCCACTTTGGGTGTGGGGGGCAAAGCCCCCCTATTAAAAGTGTTTTGTTTTTTTGCACGGAACACCCGATTTCTTTCCCCTGGGAAAGAAATCAATGTTCCGTTAGTTCGCTCTTTTGAGATTTTGAACATTTCAGTTCGATGAAAGTGCATTCGGCGTTTTCAGCATTCGAAATGCTGATATAGACCCGACTGCTATGCTGTGTATAGACTGTAACGGCATTATAAAATTTGTTATTGTAAATATTGATTGCGTTAAATTTGTTACCTTGGATCTTTTCTCCCCAGACCTCAGCTGAAAAAGGTCTCCTGTGCCCAGTCAGAATTTCCCAGTAAACAAATGTCAATAAATAAATAAATGCACCCACTTCATACATGTGATAACTTCCTGTGCATATAGGTTTTGTCTTGCACACTTACCTGTCATGCCCCTGTTTTGACTCTCTTACCTCTTCCTCCTATTAGCATAGCCAACAAGGATGATGAAACCTAACATTTCTTTAATCATGTATGCCCCCATTCATCATTGTTGTCATATAAAACACAGTGCAACTTGACTCATTCAGCAGTACACATCGGGCACTTTTCTTTGTACAATTAATCTTGAATGTGCTTGTCAGTGCGTAACCAGTTTTAATTCTGTATCCTGAACCTTAAAGAAAATATAGCAATAAATTAATTCTGTCATCGGGAAATCGATTCTAACATTGTTTCTATATGTCATGTTCCATAAATTAACTGCCTTCAACAAACCTTACTGCCACTAATTGCTTCTCATAGGGTCATTGGCATATACTAAGCTAATGACCACTAAGCCCTTTATAAGGCTAGCCATGCAACCCAAATGTATTCCAGGAATTATTGTGCCTTAGAGGTTATTTTTAAGGGGTGTATATTATTTAGGCCATAATTTAATGGCAGCCTCTGTCCATCAGAGATGTAGGTGTCAGAACAAAGGTGAATTTTCAATTTTCCATCCATTGTTACAGGTTACACTTGAATAGGGTTAGGGAAGGGCTCTGGTTCACATGGATGGTTCATAGGTTAATACTAGGCTATCGGCCCTAGGGCCTATACAAGCCTAGCCATAACAATTCCCTGGCTATTTCTTCCCACACTGTTTACTTCCCTGGACCCCTATCTAGCAGGGTGACTGATGTGATCCCCTGAGTGAATGTCCTTTCTCCCATCCAATCGTCAAGGTTCCTTTTGAAGAGGGCCAAAGAGGCGCTCTGCTTGACATGTATGGGCAGTCTATTCCAGAGTCTAGGGAGTCTCTGGGTCAGAAACCTATCCCTCCAGAATGTTTTTTTTCATTGTGATGACAAGGTTTAGATCCCTGGAGCATGTGGCTCCTGAGGGATTGGGATTTCTTTGTGTAGCATGTCCAGCAGCTCTGGGTTTGACATGGCCTTGTATATTAAGCAGAGATCACCTCTAAGTAGATGTGCCACAGAGTATATCTGGAGTTTTTTAAGGCAGTCAGTGTAGGGCATCTGCTTTAGGCCTGTGATTCTTTTAGTGAGGTATTTCTGTGGCCTTTCCAGTTGTTGCAGATATCTTGAGAGGTACATACCAAACAGGGCGTTGTATTCTATAATGGGTCTAATGAGGGATGAGTACAGCGGCACAGTGACCTCCTTTTTTCTGAATGAAAATTCCTTAGTGATGAGGTGTGCCACATAGAAGGATTTCCTGACTGTTGTGGCGATGTGGTTATCGAAGGTGAGACCACTGTTCACCTGTGTCCCTAAGTCTTTGATCACACTTTCAGTGTTTAGTGTACTGCCACCTATGTGCTAATTCACGGGTACATGTTTTTTCCCAAAGGGGATAACTATACATTTCTTGGCATTGAGCTTGAGCCCATGGCTCTGGCGCCAAGCATCTATTTCTGTAAAGCCCTTTTTGTAGAGTATCCACATCATTTGGGGATTCATTAATGGCTCCCAGTTTGCAGTCATCTGCGAACTTTGTTAGCCAGAGTTCCTTAGTGTTGGTCTGTACTTCAGAGAAGTAGATGCCTAACAAGAGCGGTCCCAGGACTGAACCCTGAGGTACTCCACTTGTCTGGAGCTGGATTTGAAGTCACCTAGTTTTACAGTGTGGGTTCTGTCAGTAAGCCAGTTGGCAACCCATCGAGTGACGTAGGGATTAATGCCCAGCTTAGTACGTCTTTCTATGATTCCAGTGTGTGGGATGGTGTCAAAGGCCTTGGTGAGGTCCAGATAGGCTGTGTGGACTGCCTTACCCTCGTCCACTGCTCTGGAGACTGATTTGAAGAAGTCTAGTGGATTTAGAAGGCAAGATCGGCCCTTTACGAAACCAAACTGGATGGGGTCCAGTGTTTGAAGGTTGCCAATGTCTTTGTTTATAAGTTCCATGGCCTTGCAGATCAGGCTCGTCAGACTGGTGGGGCGTTAGTTCCTGGGATCCAAGGTGGATCCTCCATTGTGGAGTGGAATAACTGCAGCTGTGTGCCACTCAGTGGACACAAAGCCTGAGGTGAGGCTATCATTAAACATGGCACTTAGGTGAAGTGCCAGTTCATTTTGTAGTTCATGTAGTACACAGCCCGGGATGTCATCTGGTCCCATGGATGCTGTATTCTTAGCTTTGGAGAGTGCGTTTTTTAATCTGTGCGGCCGTTATTACTGGAATTTGACAATCTTCCGGTAATAAGCCTATTCTAGAGAATGGGGATTCTCTGAGGTACATACCTGATGTCCTTCCATATCACTGCTACAGTATTTTCAACATAAGAGATCTCCTGCTAAGGATAGCCCAACATTTGGCCAGTATGCCAAAGCCTTTGGAATTTATAAACATCGTACATCCGACTTGTGCTCCCCACAAAAGGCATAGGGCATAAAGATGATGTACAGAAGTGCATAACTCAGAACTCCTTTGCCACCAGTCCGAACGCCATCATTGATAATCGGTCTGAGCTCTTCTTTGCTGGTTACCAAGCTGTGTTTCAGACAAGTGCTCCTTTGGGCTTTCATCTTAAGTAAACGCACTGAAATAATAGAAATAGATGTCATCCTGAAAGGGAAAATGGCAGTGTGGGCGATAGATTCCCCATAAAGATTGTCATGAGCAATGTCTCTCTTCTGTTTCGGTGTTTCTCGTGACCATATGTAGTGTTCTGTCTGCCAAGTGTTTGTCACTAAGACCCTTCATAATAGTCTGTCCTTGTTGATTTTTCTGGAGAACCATTGTCTTAAATTGTTGATGCAAGGTGCTTTGGCAGGGTCTTCCCATCCCATTGGTCAGCTGCTTGACAAGAAAAAGGTTGAAAAGCTCCGGTTCAATTTGCCTGCTATACTGCCTCCTCTAGAAGCCTCTGTCAAAACTAGTGAAAGCCAGGAGGATCATCTGCTTGTCGTCTCCGATCCCTCTGCTGCAACCCTGTCGGAGGCCAGCATGGATCCAACTTCTCGCATGTCCTCAGAGGTTTGGAAAACGTCTGCTCTGGATGTTGAGGGGGAACATCAGCTGATTATAGCTGAAGGACTGAAGGGATACTGCAAATGCTAGTTCAGAAGGAGATTCCTGCTATATTGTTTGAGTGTCGACAAGGGTCTGAACCTCTAAGGGTTTTTGGGCAGATGTTCCTCAGAAGAAAAAGCAATTAAACAAGCATATTTCTTCTGCTGTTAAAGATCCCCAGTGTGAATGGCAGGATTTTACCCAGGGGTTGTTTAATGCCTTAATGGCCTTAAAGCCTTCTCAAGGGGTTTCTGTACCTGCTTCTTCCTGGTCCTCTACTTTTCTTAAAAGGCCCAGAGAGCAGCAGTCCTCTAATGAAGATTTGGATTCTGAGGAAGAAATTTCTTCTCCCTTTGATTATGGATTTGTGAAGGAAGATTGTGTCAGTCCAAACTCTAGCATAGACGAACTCTCATTTGTTGATACGATTTCTCATATGATGGAATAGTTCAAATGGGACTGTTCTCAGGTTTCTGATATTCAAAAGATGTATTATGACCTCCTCCCGATGGAGTCTGACAAGCCCTCTGCTGTACTTCCAGTCTTGGCTGCCCTCTTAGATACTTTTTCAGCAAGCTCTGTCACTGATTCCCCAGCCTCCAGCCCCTGAGAAACCTGACAGTTTTTACAAAGTAATGAACAAAGTCCTACTGCCAGAAGTGAACCACACCACACCTCTCCAATTATTAAAATAATATAGAGCAAGTAAAATGAGACGCAGGAGGCTGTAAAATCCAGTATAAAAGGCCTTTACTTAGTGCAACAACACAAGCGCTTTCACAAATATGCTTCATCAGGTGTATACAAGCACTAACAACACACCCACCTTTATATCAAGTTGTATAGAAAGTAATAATGTATTTTTTCATCCTGATCAAGGTAAGGAATATGTTTTTAGGGTAACAGCTACATGCGATAGTAGGCATGTTGTCTATCTTGCCTGCTGTATGGTTTGTGCCAAATTTTATGTGGGCAAGACAGATAGGTGTTTAAAGGAACGTATTAGGGAGCATTGTTATAACATCAGGAAAGGCAATAGGAACAACTCCCTAGCTAGACATGTTTTGAATACTGATGCAACTCACATGTTTAAGTTTAGGGTTATAGGGATGACCCATGAGAATGCTAGACAAGGTGATGTCAGCAATAATACAGAGAATTTGGAAGCTATCTGGATCACCAGACTTAGAAGTATTGATGGTAATGGCCTGAATGAGTGTATTCCTTTAAGACCTAGACTCAGGACGAGACCCTTGAAAAGATAGGGATTAGTTCTTAAGTCATGTTTTAAATATGTTATATGAAGCATTTTTGTACAAATATATTTTTTATATATATTAATTTATGGAATTAATAAAGACGTGTTATTTATATGGGGTTATAGAACACAAGTGTTTTATCCATGTGACTGTTTGCCATGTGATTTTTTGATATAAAGGTGGGTGTGTTGTTAGTGCTTGTATACACCTGATGAAGCATATTTGTGAAAGCGCTTGTGTTGTTGCACTAAGTATAGGCCTTTTATACTGGATTTTACAGCCTACTACGTCTCATTTTACTTGCTCTATAGTTTTTACAAAGTGCTTGATGATGATCTACATATGTCCTGCTGATCCCTCTGTAGTATCAGTCTCTTCTGACAACCGTTCTAAACTTTTGCCATCCACTAAACTATTTCCTTCTGAAAAGGACAGTAGAGCCATAGAATGTCTTGGCAAAAAGGTATGTACTGCTGCTACCCTGTCTTTTTGGGCTATTACCATGCTCTTATAACCAGGTATGTTTTAGACCTTCTTGCTCAAGCTTCTCAGGCAATTTACAACCTCCCTGATTCAGAAGGGAAGGTCTTGGCCCTTTCTTTATTGCGGTCTAACTCTCAAATGGCTCACCAGTGCATTAAATGTAGTTATGATGCAGCTGATACTTCCTGTAGGGCTCCTGCATTTGGTTCTGTTTTGAGACGTTACTCTTGGCTTCATCTTCAGCTCTTACCTGATGATGTTGAGGATAAATTGTTGGCTGTACCTCTTAATAATAACCTTTTTGGATCTTCTGTTGAGCTTTTGAAGTCCCTCCAGGAAAAAGGCAAGGCCTTGCAGGAGTTACATTTTTGTGTCTGCTCTTCCTAAAATTCGGAGCAATTATCCATCCAAATTGGCTTTTGTTTGCAGACAGCCTCACCCTTCTAAAGGTTCATAGGTAGGTACTAGGCTATCAGCCCTGGGGCCTATACAAGCCCAGCCGAAAAGGTACCCTGTCTTTTGCCACCCAAGAAAATTATTTTCCTGTGCCACTGTCGAGCAGAGCCACAGAAGTGATCCCCGGGGTGAATTTCCTATTTCCCATCCAATCGTCAAGATTTTTCTTGAAGCGTGCTAATGAGGAGCTTTGTTTGATATAGATAGGTAGTTTATTCCAGAGTATGGAAAGTCTCTGAGACAGGAATCTATCCCTCTGGCATGTTCTCTTTATTGTGGTGACAAGGTTTAGGTCCCTAGAGCGTGTAGCTCACAGGGATTGGGATTTCTTTAAGTGGAGCATGTCCAACAGCTCTGGGTTTGACATAGCTTTGTATGTTAGGCAGAGATCACCTCTGAGTAGACTATATGTGACAGAGTAAAGCTGGAGTATTTTGAGACGGTCTGTGTAGGGCATCTGTTTGAGGCCAGTAATCCTCTTTGTGAGGTATTTCTGAGGCCTTTCCAGTTGTTGTAGATGTCTTGTGAGGTACATACCAAAAGGGGCGTTGTACTCTATAATTGGTCTGAATGATTTCCTGACTACTGTGGCGATGTGATTATCAAAGGAGAGACTACTGTCCACCTGTGTCCCAAGGTCTCTTATCACACTTTCGGTGTTAAGTATACTATCGCCTATGTTGTAGTTCATGGGTACAGAGTTTTTACCAAAGGAGATGACGATGCACTTTTTGGCATTGAGCTTGAGGCCATGGCTTTGACACCAGGCATCTGTCTCAGTGAGGCCCTTTTGTAGGATGTCCACATCGTTAGGAGTTTCGATTGTGGCTCCTAGTTTGCAGTCATCTGCGAACTTCGTTAGCCAAAGACCTTCTGTGTTAGCCTGTACTTCAGAGAAGTAGATACCAAACAGGAGAGGACCCAGGACTGAGCCCAGTGGTATTCCACTTGTCACTGGTCTGAAGTTGGATTTGGAGTCTGCTACTTTCACAGTGGGGGTTCTGTCAGTGAGCCAGTTGGCAACCCATCTTGTGACATGGGGATTTATATCTAGTTTAGTGAGTTTATCTATAATTCCAGAGTGGGGGATGGTGTTGAAAGCCTTGGCAAGATCTAGATAGTCTGTGTGAACCACCTTACCCTCGTCTATGGCTTTGGTGACTGCTTCAAAGAAGTCTATCAGGTTTAGGAGACATGATCTGCCTTTTACAAACCCGAACTGGGTGGGGTCCAGAGTTTGGAGATTACCAATGTCTTTGTCTGTTTATAAGTTCCATAATGATACGTTCCATGGCCTTGTAGACCAAGCTCATCAGGCTAATGGGGTGGTAGTTCCCGGGGTCCGTGGTCCGTGGTGGCTCTCCCCTTGTGGAGTGGGATAACCGTGGCTGTGCGCCATTCAGCAGGCACAAAGCCTGAGGTGAGGCTATGATTGAACATTGTACTTAGGTGGGGTGCCAGTTCGTTCTGTAGTTCATGTAGAATGCAGCCTGGGATGTTGTCTGGCTTCATGGATGCTGTGTTCTTGGCTTTGGAGAGTGTGCTTTTACCTGTGCAGCCTTGATTACAGGAACTTTGCATTCTTCCGGTATAGAGATGGGCTCTTTAGGGGTGAGAGGGGGGTAAAGTTAGCACTGACCTATCTGCCAGGATGTTGGCAGTGTCAGTTGGGTCTGTATATTTAGTGCCATTGTGCTGTAACTCAGAGCAGATCTGAGTGTTGCCATTGCGATTCTTGACATAGCTATAGAATGCTTTGTGGTTGTTTTTAGAATCAGTGGCAATTTTGTTTTCGTAACTAGCTTTGAAGGATTTTATCAGGGATCGCAGCTTCTTGCTGAGGCTGACCAGGGAGCTCCTCCACTCGTGGGATTGTACTCTCTTTTGCAACAGTTTCTTCCTTCTGTTGTACAGTTTGTTTATGTCAGGGGACCACCAGATTGGCTTCCTTTTTTTGGAGGATAGCGTCTTGGTTCTGTTTGGGATAGTACGATCCATGCACTCATGTAAGTGCTTATAAAGTACAATTGTGTAGGATTCAGTAGTCATAACTGTATTGTCCATCTGCATGGGTGTCATGAAGTTCACCACTTCTGTCTTAAGAAGCATGAAGTTGGCTTTGGAGAAATTTTTTACCATGGTTTCCTTAATGGGGGGGTGTGGGCTGGATGTGGATATCTAGGGTAATTAGCTTATGGTCGGATCGGATGGTAAAAAGGGTTCTAGGAGTTGTACCTCCTGCTAAGTCTACTCTGACTCTTGCTTGTCAGAACCCTGCTTGTCTTGAAAAGGAAGCTTCTATCTCACAGTTTGCTTCCCCTTTCCCTAAGCCAGGTTCCGTTATCCCTTTGTCTTCCCCGTCCCCTCTCCACTTGGTTAAGAGACTCTTGGGTTTTGTCCATAATCCACCAAGGATATTTCATGGTATGGAAGTCCCTTTCTGCTTTTCTGGCATCTCTCAGCCTTCTTAGGAACAGCTTCATTTTTTTCCTAGAACTTCTTCAGAGCCTTTTGGCTCAGGGTAGCATTCAAGTTATACACCCTGTCCAGGAAGAGAAAGGGTTTTATTCCAGGATGTTTGATTCCCAAGAATGAAGGCACCTGGAGACCCATTCTGGACTGTTGTCAGCTCAACACCTTTCTAAGGGTCTCTTCTTTTGGATGTTCCTTCAAATCCTGTTTCCCTCTTCTTCCCCAGGCCTTCTTGGTATCCCTGGACCTCAAGGATGCCTATTTTCACATCCTCATTCATCCCCTTTACAGGAAGTTTTAACATTTCTCTGTTTGTTCCTTGCTTTTTAAGTTCTCTGCTTTGCCCTTTGGCCTCTATGCTGTCCCAAGAGTATTCACCAAATGCATTGCTGCTATCATTGTCTTTTGCAGTGTGAGAGGGGTTCAGATCTTTCCTTATATAGATGACCCAGTCATTCAGGCTTCGTCTTCCAAGGTCTTGCTTCAGCACCTCCCATTTAGTTTGTTACAAAGCCTGAGGTTCACCATAAACTTTCAGAAATCAGTCCTGGTTCCTTCTTAAGGTCATATTTTTCTCAGTTGCAGGATCCAGACCATTCCTATGCTGGCCTGTCTGCCTCTACCGAACGCTTTTTCTCTGATCACTTTTTTCAGTTTCTTATTCCTCTTGCTTCTGTCACAGCCTCTAGCCAGACTCCATATGAGAAAACTACAGTGGTTCCTCAAGTCACTGTGGTTTCAACATGGTCATCCACTCAGTTCCCTAGTTCCTTTTCTTCTATGTCTCAAACTTAAACTTCAGTGGTAAAATCATTAGTTTTCTTTACCAGGACTTCATGTTCAAACTCCAGTCCCATTTCAGATTTTTTTTTTGGATGCCTCAGACGGGGTGGGGAGCAATCTTTGGTCTAGGGTCTCCTGTCTTCTCTGTTCACATCAATATAAAGGAGATGAGAGCTCTCCTTTTAGCTCTTCAGGCTTTTCATTCTGTCTTTTTTCCCAGGGCCTCTCAAAATTTTCACAGACAATATTACGGCAATATGATATATCAACAAGCAAGGAGGTAGACAGTCCTACCCTCTTTGCAGACTTGCTCTTCAGGTCCAGGATCTAGCTGTCCAGTATCGAGTGACTCTTTAGGCTGTCTACATCCTTCAGAGCAAAATATAGTGGCGGATGCCTTCAGCAGGTCCATTACACAGGCTCACGAGTGGGTGCTTCACAAAGATGTGTTTCTGGACATTGTCCATTGATGGGGTACTCCACATGTAGATCTTTTTGCTTCCCTTGTGAACAAACAGCTTCCTCTTTTCTGTGCCAGAGTCCTAAGCCCTCTGGCCTGGAAGGTTGATGCACTATTTTTTCCTTGGAAGGGGCTATTTCTCTACACCTTCCCTCCCCTTCGATTGTTCCTTCAAATCCTGTTCCCCTCTTCTTCCCCGGGCCTTCTTGGTATCCCTGGACCTCAAGGATGCCTATCTTCACATCCTCATTCATCCCCTTTACAGGAATTTACGCATCTAATTTCAAATTGTTTGTCCATAGGGTCAGATAAATTAAAGGGAGTGGCAGGATGTTTCAAAAATTTGAGCCACCGAGGCGTTGTATCCAAATCTAAATAATGCTGGAGACTCAAAATGTTATAATAAAGCACATTCTCTTTCAACAGTAACTTTTCCAAAGAATTAACAGTACCTTGAACATCCAGAGGTACATTTAGTATGCCACTCTGTCCCACACAGTGAAAGGGATTAGCTTGTCTCTTACTAGTTGAATTACTTTGACTGGATGATCCCTTGGCTGGGTAATATACTGCTCCATGGTCCTCTAAGCAGAATCCAATCCCTCTTCATGGAAAATAACCAGACAGATGTTCTCTTCCATTTGGACAAATATGATTTCTTGGCAGTGTGTGTGTGTTTGGTCTCCTGCAGAACCCTAAGCATGTCCTTAGAAAAGAGGTGCCTAAAAGGGATCAAAATCCTATTACCCACAGTGTCAGTTGAAGAGTAGACAAGTGAGAATGGATCACAGACCCCTTGTCTTGTGTGAGGTCTACCTTGTGAGGTAACTTCTGGAGATTGCCGCTGGCTAAGTGAAGGAGGAGGAACAAATGCTTGAAGCATTCACGTTATGCCCCCTGCCCAGCAAGATTCCCCCAAACTCTTGCTGATGACTCCTTTTTGGGCCAGACAGCATTTGTTCCTCCTCCTTCACTTAGCCAGCGGCAATCTCCAGAAGTTGCCTCACAAGGTAGACCTCACACAAGACAAGGGGTCTGTCATCCATTCTCACTTGTCTACTCTTCAGCTGACACTGTGGGTAATAGGATTTTGATCCCTTTTAGGCACCTCTTTTCTAAGGACGTGCTTAGCGTTCTGCAGGAGACAAAACACACACACACTGCCAAGAAATCATATTTGTCCAAATGGAAGAGAACATCTGTCTGGTTATTTTCCATGAAGAGGGATTGGATTCTGCTCAGAGGACCATGGAGCAGTATATTACCCAGCCAAGGGATCATCCAGTCAAAGTAATTCAACTAGTAAGAGACAAGCTAATCCCTTTCACTGTGTGGGACAGAGTGGCATACTAAATGTACCTCTGGATGTTCAAGGTACTGTTAATTCTTTGGAAAAGTTACTGTTGAAAGAGAATGTGCTTTATTATAGCATTTTGAGTCTCCAGCATTATTTAGATTTGGATACAACGCCTCGGTGGCTCAAATTTTTGAAACATCCTGCCACTCCCTTTAATTTATCTGACCCTATGGACAAACAATTTGAAATTAGATGCGTTTCTGCAGCCCATAGATGTGTGATTGAGTGGTTATATATTTTAGTAGAAAAAGATACAGTTAAGCGGCATAAGTTGAAGGATGAATTTGCTGTTGCCTGTACCACTCTCTTGGACAAGCTACGTTCTACTCATTTTGAGCAGGTTCCCAAGTGGTTTTCACGAGAAATTGGAGGAATCGTCTAAAGAGATTATCCAAAGGAAAATTTTAAAAATTAGAGAGACATCCGAGATTATAATACTGGTTTAGCTTTTAGAAGGACAACCAATGAGGATCAGCCTTAACTCATTCACTCCAGAGCAGCTCAGAAAAAGCTGCCTGCTTAACTCCAGCATAGGAACAACAGTGCAGCCCTGAGCTCATTTTCTTAAAATCCATTTGTAATACCATACAGAAAAGAATGTTCATAACTCTTTAACTATAAGAGCTAGACTAAAAATGTGAACGCGAAAGTTGTTCACAAGACACTGACCTTTCCAACAGTGTAAATGTTGATAGTGCATATCAAAGTCATTATTAAATATTTGGCAAGGAATGTTGATATTGTGCATATTTTTTACCTTTTTGGAAAAGCAAAGCACAATATCTTAGTCAGTGTACCATGTAGACCCATACAATTTGAATTTAATTTGTTAGTATGAATGTCAGCTTTAAAGTGATACCTTAACCATTACTGTGTGATGCTCCTTTCTTGAGATATTCACAGAAATATTAGTAATATATTATTTCTCATAATTGATAAATAAAGCATAATATCTCATCACCTGTAACAGACAGAGCCTACATATCAGTGTAGAAGTTGTGCATCTGAATGTCCTCTTCAAAATGATGCATCAGTTGTGTAATCACAGTGCTCCCTTGCAAAAATATGGGCGTAACAATGATAAATATTGTAAATTGTATAATTTTCATAATCGTACAAGACTAAACAAACTGATATCTGTACAGGTGTACAGTGCACAGACACAGTTCTTTTACCATGTTGTAAGGAGTAACACTATCTTCAAAATGACTTATTACTTGGCACACTGACATGCTCCCTTGCAAAGTTATTTACCAAAATATGAAAAAATAATTTCCATAACCTAAGTCCGAAACAAATTTTGATATCTGCACATGTGTACAACATACAAGCACCATTCTTTTACCATGTTGGAACCAGCAATATTGTCTTCAAAATGAGGTATTACTTGGCACATTCAGATGCTCCCTTGCAAAGTTCTTCACTAAAATATGAATGGGGCTGCAGCTGGTGGTTATCTGAAGTGCCCCATACCTGTGTTGGCTGCCCACTCAGACTATTGATACCACTACTACCTCGCAACCTCCTCCAGTGTCAGCAGCCTGCCTTTCCTTTGCCTTTTCTCTTTACATGTGCCTATTCAGCAATGGACCTAAGGGATGAAGGACGGAAGTAACTTACTAATTGCTGCCCTGACCTTCATACATTTACTACCCTCACCTATATACATTTACTACACCTGAAGGGAGGGAGACTGAGTGGACAGCTACACCAAGGCAACATGTGAAAAGACCAAGATTGACCCAGGCTTTGTCTTTTTGCAGTGTCCTTTCCCGGAGGGAAACATTGCATCACAGTGGCACCCCCAAGGCCATGCTTACCTAGGACAGCTGCACTATGGGACTGAGCTGAACCCAACTGCGATCCAGCTGGATTATAAGATCCATGGTGGCTGGGGTATGCCCCTTGTGACGCATTCACCAACACAGCATTCTGAGATGGGACAGCTTAGGGTTTTGGCTGCTACCTTTCCAGTGATTCCCAGAACAGCAGAAGTTACAGTCTTACCTTACCTGAAATACTGCATGGCTGGGCAAAAGAAAGGGCATATGTAAAGAGAAAAAGCAGGGTAAGGACCGCTGCTCCACTAATAAGCCAAGGACGGGCATGAGGCTTCAGCTGGTGGTTATCTGAAGTGTCCTATACCTGTGCTGGCTGCTCACTAAGGCTGGCTTGTGCATTCTTCAAAGTGAGAATGACTTCTGCTTATGTGAATAACAGTGACAGCTGCTGAGAGTTTTACCTGAAAAGTGATAGAGTCAGTGCTATATTGTAACTGACTTATTATAAAGGTGATAATGACCTGGCTTTCATTCCTGCAAAGTTATGCATGCTCAGACACAGGTGATAATTGCTGCACATAATCTGTTGAGTAGGCATTCATTATATTACCTTGTGCAGCTGTTATGTAACACAGACTCATTATCATCGGTACGGAGAAGTCCTGAGTAATTCAGCAAAATAGTATAACATTGAGCCTTTCCTCCCACCTAAATTCCACACATTACTGACAAAGCCAAGAAAAATTCCCCAACTATAACATAGCTCCATGCAGGTAGTAGTCGGCAAGTAATAACCTTCATCTGACTCAGACAGTTATTGAGTATAATCAGAAATGCAATAAGCCTTGACAAATTCTCAACTTTATGTGGCTGATTCATCTATGAATTAATCCAAAAAGTAGCAATTCATGTTCTCGCCTAACCATGCCTCTGGTTATAGTAACACAGAACTTAAGTTGTCTATGTGGCAGAAATAGCATCATCAGAAGATGAAAACTCCAGACTTTTCCAAAATTCATTGAACTGCACAATAATGTAAAATCATTAATATGCAATACCCAGAAATGTTCAAATTTGCCATAAACTGTCTGTCAAACCAATCCTAAGCAGTTGTATAACAGCATCTCAAACCTATTCTCTTATGGAAGATATTAGACACCTATGATCGCTAGGAATATAGTTTTGACATTTTTCTCAGACAGTTTACACTAGGAGCTGCTAACAAACTTTGTGTTGTAGTCCGTTTGATTCCCTCTGATACCGAGCAACATATACACACACACACACACACATATATATATATATATATATATATATATATATATATATATATATATATATACACACACACACACACACACACACACACACACACACACACACACACACACACACACACACACACACACACACACACACCCACACACAATAAAGTCCAAGCTGTAAACCAATGTGCTCTTCCTGTCTTAACTTACAGTTTTGAGGTGACCAAGATACTGACTCAGTTGGACAGAAATTAAAAATGCTTCATGTTTAGCAAATGATACATAAAAATATCAGTTTACACCAACATTATATATTCCTCATTCTGAAGGAAGTATAGGCCTCCTTGAAAACTGATTACATGTAGAGATGTGCAGTTGTGGGACTTCCATATTTACTGACTAGTCATTTAAGACAACTTCTCTGCTTAGTTTGGAAAAATCATAATTGATATCCCGGATTACTGGAATTAAACAAAAAAATCACACAGCACCTGAATGCTGAATTAGTTGAGAAGCACTGCAAACATGAATCCCAGAGCATTTTAGAGAATAATTAAGAGATCACATGGTATCGCCCATTACCAAAAATCCAAAAATAGATGCGAAAAAAACAAATGTAGTAGACCAAAAAACATGTAGCATTTATCATTGAATTGCTACACCCAGTGATTACAGTCTTACCTACAGAGAGAGAGACACAAAATCTTAAAATACCGTGATTTGCAGTCAGAAATGAGAGCAATGTGGAAGAAACATACCTTGTTAGTAGAAGCATTGCGTCAAAAAAAAAAAAGAATTTACAGTCGTACTTAGATATGCAACTAATACATGTAACTACATATGTACGTTGAAGGATGAAAAAAACTGGGATAAAACTGGATTGGATGAACTATAGATGGAAGCATGGGCTACCATTTCAACAGTCTTCTGGTATTGAGCATAAGTAGATTACAGATCATCTAGTTATACATACATCTCCAACACAGCAGCCATTTTGTTAGGGCAGGAATGCATTTATGTGGGAAGGACAGAAAAAGATGTGCAACATCTACAGAGCAATAACATTGCAACCCCCCCCCCTCCCCTTACCCACATCACGTGCATCTAATCCAGCTTTAAGAATAGGAGTGACCAAACCTGCTTCAGATTATAAGGAAGAATTCTGCCATGAAAAGATGATACAGTTACCCGGTAAAGAACTGGGCCCAGCACTTTCAGGCAAGATACAACTAGCTTGTTGGGGCAGGAATCCAGTTTACATATAGTGTGCATTCTAAACACTAGAACAAAATCCTTGCAAATAGGAATGATGAACCGAAAATATGACCAAGGTAACGGTTCCTCTGCAGGGCTGAATGTTGTCCTTATCAAAGCAATCCTGCCATAGTGGTTTGGAAACAGTGTATACAAACTAAGAATGTATAAAATTCCTCCAGTCTTGTATGCCATTTTAGCAGCAGCAGGCTGCCTAACTTGGAGGCAGCACCATACTAAAGCAGACTTTTCCTGAGCCTTTACCTGCTCCTGTACTTCTGCAGTCCACCCCTTCACCGGTTTGCATGGAAAATTGAGTTGAGGCCTTCTAAATCTATTTCTTACTGGGAGGTAGCTTTGCTTTCATTCAGTAGGTTACAGATATCTCAAAGAATATATAACTTTGTTGTTGACCAGACAAATTGAGATGCACAGCCTGCCAACACACAAAAGAATACATCTGGCCAGTTAGATGTGTCAGAGCTCTTCCAAGACTAGAACACTGACATTTCATACAAAATCTCATCATGGGTAATGAGCACAAAACCAATCCAGTCTAAGCTGGTTCTCGAGCAGTAGGAAATGGCCCAATGACATTCCATTCCTTATGAAATGGAACTCTAGATTATACCATGCGTCTGCACATAGCCAGCCTTAGGCATAGGTCAACTAGGCGGCCGCCTAGGGCACTGGTCTAGCAGGGGCACTTTTTTATTATTTATTTGATGTAGTTAGACCAGGATGGGGGCACCAGGTAGTGTGGTGGGGGGGCACCGTAGAGCCCTTTTGCCTAGGGTGCCAGTTGACCTAAGGCCGCTGCTGCATCTGCAAATAGGCTAGGCATACCATAAGATGGAGTAAACTGTTCTAGGTCAACAGACATGCCCTTACTGTACTGTATGTAACTATCATATTGTTTAAAATGAAAACAAAATAAAAATGTTTTTGGAAAAAAAAGGCTTAAAACTTCTTCTTAGGGACTACGATATAAAAATCACCACCACACACACAAACTGTCTCTGTAGCAATAACAGAAAGTGCAGATAAAAAATGGACCATGCGGGAATAGCCAAAATAGGCCATTTCTCAAACAGACATAAGAACTTATAACAAGAAGTTCATAGGTGTTTAGTAGGCTTTACAAGCCTAGCCCATAGAATTGCCCTGGTATCATGTCACCCAACGTTAGTTCCCAGTGCCTCTATCAAGTAGAGCCACTGGAGTGATCCCCGAGGTGAACTTTCAATTTCCCATCCACTCATCAAGATTTCTCTTGAAGAAGGCCAGTGAGGTGCTCTGCTTGACATGTATGGGAAGTCTATTCCAGAGCATGGGCAGTTTCTGGGTTATGAACCTGTCCCTCCAGCATGTTATTTTGATTGTGGTAATGAGGTTGAGGTCTCTGGAGCGTGTGGTGCGGAGAGATAGATTCACACAGATGCAGAAAAAACATTACCCTACTAATCTCACTATGTTTTCCTGACTGACTAAAGAATTACTGTTCCCTAGTGAAGTTACTTACTATAGCAAGGTAAGAAGAGGTGTGTGGTTGTGTGAGATATATATGAGAGATCTTTCCTGTCTGGTTCCAAAAAAACAAATACTGCTGCGAGAATTCCATCATATCTCTTACTAATATCTAAAGAATCATTTTAATGTTCATTATAGAATTACATTACATCTGGTCACCTGACTCTGGGACAGTGTGCTCTGCTAAGATCTGTTCCAGCATCCTGAAGCCACAAAACAATTTCATTAGCTTCCATCTTTCCACGGTAAGAATTAGTTCACCCCTGAAGACAATACAGTAAGATTCCTAGTTGTGGTTTTCCCTAGACATTTTTGTTTCTGGCAGCAATCAGACCCAATTGCCTGCCTAAAATTGTGGGCAATACCTGACGAGGTAAACTACAGATTGCTGTACGTCTGTGGTATGTGAGGCAGAGGATAACAAATTAATCTGCAATGGATGGGAGACCTCAAGTTTAAAACAGTAGGTGGGCTTCCACTTTCTGTTAATTGAAGGCAAGGAAATTATAAAAGTCCAAGTTTCTGGTATCTAAACAGTACCAAAACTATATTACAGGGAGAAGGCAGTTTAAGGACTGAGTAAAACTGTAGGGAAAATTTGACTTCTTTTGAAGGACTAGACAGCTTCTCTGTTCATTGTCTCGTTCTCCGTTAATGGACAAATGGCAAATAGATAATAGCCCATTTGCAGTTACTGCTCAATAAGTAAAGCTCCAATGAAATCAATGCAAAAATAAAGTAACCAGTTTCAATGTACAAAAACTGTACAATATTCATTAATGGGCATATTCACATTTCACAAAAATAAAGATGCACAGCAAAACTTCTCCAGTTTCAACATTTATACTAAATGTACACATACTGTAGCATTAATCCAAAACACTATTTGTTAAGCTAATGGCATACATCAATAGAACGAAGCCAGAAGTAATATTTTCTTTAAAAAACGTGTGTTTACGACCCATTGTCATGTAGTATCGCGTGTATATTGGAAAATACATACCTGCAGGTTGCTTTCAGACTGAAGTGAGTCAAGAGTAGTTACTTTGGGGCTAATAGTTAGTAAGCAATCACTCTCGGTAAAACGTCAGCTGTGGCCTAGCTGTTCAAAACACAATTATCACGGATAAGACATACACTGAATACTTACTACTAAAACCATGACATAACCCTTCCAACATATCTCTTTTTGACACTAAAATTAAAGGTACTTCAACCTACCACCTTTTTCACTCGCACATATTAATGGGTGTTCTCCATAACTACACATTCCACTGCATAGTATTTTAGTCCATATTACAGTAGACTAACCTGGGATTTGTACTTAACAATACTATCTTTAAATGATAGCTGCATAATTGCCACATACTAAATTACTACACCATGTGGTCACATTAATTTAGCCCTACTATCTTGTCCTTAACCAATTGCACTGAAAAATCAGTTAATTATTGACAACTGATGAATAACTTAATGCATACATAAACTTTGTGTATTAAATTCTTTACTTAACCACATACTTACAATGCAGAAATAAAGAATGCAGCACTTTTAAATATGACACTTAATTTCTATTTAAGATTAGCCAACTCACTAGCAAAACAGCAGTCATCGAGCATCATCCTAGTAACTTCAACTTCAATTATTCTTTGCTCCCGATCCTTCGCTCCCAATCTTTATCACCTTATCTGTTTCAAACCATACATGCCGCAACTATATATTGTCCACTCTAGACATACACACATAACCTTCACAAAAATCCCAAACCATTATAGGTTAATACAGCACAAACTAAACAAAACAGGCACATACTTAAACACATAATCAATTTTCTTAACATAGCACAACTTGAGTGTTTCCTTAGTATTTTTAACCAGTTAGTTCGATTTACTGGGAAAAAAAGGCTTAGAAGCAACTCTGTAGCATATTCAGGAGATACTTTGGCTGGCATTTATAGAGTTGTACTGGGGGGGGGGGGGGTGCTGCATGGTAATATCCTGTTGTGCAAAATTAAAAAACTAAGTAGTTAAGTATCCCATCTTTGCTTGACAGAGGTACATGAGGCTGGATGGAAACAATATAAATGAACTACAAGAACGTAGCCTATGACATACCAAGAAGGGCAAACCATGATCATTCTGGCAGGAAGCTGTAAGGGGTATACAATAGAAGAAATCATGAAGACCTTTCAACTGGTATTCAGCTTTCTAACTTATTTGCCACAAAACACAATTTTATGAAAAACGGAACAAATTATGTAGCAAAAATAGACATTTTGTGAACATCTGTATAGTTGAAAAGTATGGTCCGTATTACATTGCACATGTGAAATAACTGCGCAGAACCATCAGACGCTGTTACTGAAATCTCACATAACGTTGCAGTTGCATACCTCTCAATTGTCCAGATTTTAAAATATTTGCGCATACAATGACAGGCATTTGAGTTTCAGAGTGATAACAGTACATCTGCAACTGAAAAAAAAAGTATTACATGGAGAAGATGCAGGCATTATGGGGGCTACATTCTCCCGAGTGAACATTATACTGCCTGTATAACTCGCACGCACTTGTTCTGTGTTACTGTCAAGTACTAATATTTTAAGTTTTGTATTGAATCCTCTAATGTTGAGCAGCATACAGCCATACAGACTACTTCAAATCCCCATGTCACCTGCAATATGAAATGGTGACTACAGAATATTGCCATCAGAATGGGACATACTAAGGCAGCAGCATACTCCCCAATGCATGGTGAGAAACCTTCCAAGTAACAGTGAACTAAAGGTAGGTAACCACATACTTTAACCAGATGGAGAACATGCACTCCAACACAACCGTTCATACAACTAAATTCTCTGCTCACATGAGCCAGACACTGACATCGGAGCTTCTGAGGAAATAATTCCCTTTTGCCAACATTTCTATAAAAGCGTACCTGCAAAAAATAAAAGTGGAAGAAAATGTGTATGTTATGGCTGTGATTTGGAAAGTGAGAAACCAGTGTCTGCTTCATGTGGGGGCAATTGTAAATATTGAAATGCAGAAGATGCAAGGCATTATGGGGTGCTATTCTCTTCCAGTACACTTACCTATCTTTTATAAACAGGACTCCGTTGCAGCTGAACTTTGCTTATTTGAAGTTGAGGCTGTCCTTTTGGAAAGTGGCACATAGAAATCAATGCTCTGAGAAATAAATAGCAGGTTCCGGGAATGGATGGTTAGTATGCAGCTAACTGGGATTTAGGTTTAGCACTAGGGGGAAGGAGAGGAGTGAGAAGGGAGGATTAGAGTTAGAGAACAGACGGGGGATTTAAGTTTAAGGAATGAGCGAGATGTTTAGGGTTACAGTCGGGGTTTTATGTAGTTCAGTACGGTCAGGCTAATTTAGTCAATTTAGGACACAAAGGTTTGAGTTGTGAACAAAAAAAAAAAAGGATGATGCAGTGCAGTTCTGTTTTTTTTTTTTTCTTACCGGGGGTGGAGCTGGGATGCAAGTGGTGGCTCTGATTGCAAGAATCCGATTGGGTACCACCACTTGCTTTATCAAGAACCTTTTACACAGAATTTGCAGTAAAACTTTAATGTGAACTTAATGTAAAAACACACTGAATCGTAACAGTATAATGTAATTTACATGTTGAGTTACGATTTCAGTGTGTTTTCATTAGGCTCAACTACAAATGTGAACTACAGTTTCTCGCTCTTCAGGAAGGCACTCTGGGGTAACAGCTTGAAATTATTTATATTTGTTGACTGGGAGTGTCCGACTGGACTTGGGTCCATTTTCAGCAGAGGCCCGGGGAGAAAAGCTCCACAGTTAAAATAAACAGACAGTAGTTACATTGGATTACATAGTGATTAACAATTTACATAGCAATTACTTGCAACATATTTACAGATGAAGAACATAGTAGATCAGTAGACAACTAGAATCTTTGTCTGTGAAGTACATAACAGACATTAACAAATGTTACAAGAAGTTGTTCCTGCTGTATAATAAGTACTGGCTTATGAGCATCTGAGCTTGCTATAATCAAGGTAGTTAGTGGAGTGGAAAGAAAGGTAGTGGTTGGATGGGGAGGGTGATATTAGAGTGGGAGTTGCAAGGGCATAGCCAACATGTTTTTAGGTGCGCTTTTAGTAAAGTTTTGAAGTGGGTGCATGATGGTATGGAGGTAATTGTGGGTGGGAGGGAGTTCCATAATTTGGCTATGGTTCAAGAGAATAGTGCTTCACCAGCAGAGTTATTGGCTTTAGTGATCTGCAAGTGATTTTTGTTGCTGGATCTTAGTGGTCTGGTGGTGCGATAGGGTTGGAGTAGATTCTGGAGGGATGGGACATTTAGTGGATGATTTACTAGTTTGTGGGCAAGTGAGAGTTGATACCATTGAAGGAGGTGAGGGAGTTCAAGCCAGCCCAGTTCAGCAAGTGAGAGACAGTGGTGACTACGGTAGGATGCCCCTGTGGCGAATATTTTGTTGTAGCAGGTCTCTAGCTTGTTTAAATTGCATTGCCTTAGGTTGGTATATATTGAACAGGCATAAAGTAGGGTGGAGATAAGGTGGGAATTTGCTATTGAAATCTTTGCTGCTTTGGTGAGAAGTTGCTTATTTCTGTATAGCGTTCCTAATTTATTGTGGACTTTTTTTATGGTCAAGGATATGTGAATGTCAAATTTGTCAATTTCCACTCCTAGCAATTTGGTGTGTTCAGTTGGGTATATAGTGGTGTTGCCTTTTGCTGTGATGTTAAAGTGAGAGTTGTTTTGAGTATGTTTGGTGGGTTGGAAGATGAGTAGTTTAGTTTTGTTTGGGTTGAGTATTAATTGGGCATCGGATAACCAAGTTTCAACAGTGGAAAAGGCTTCCTGTGTGACTTTTTGCAGTTTGGGTAGGGACTGGGCTGAGCAGATGATGTTTGAGTCATCTGTGTATTGTATGAGTGTGCCCTGTTTGGTGGCAGAGGCTAGATTATTGGTGAAAACAGAGAAAAGTAGGGGTCCAAGGATGGAACCTTGGGGAACCCCTATGGAGACAGGTAGTTGGGGAGATATGTCATTCTGCCATACAACGGATTGTTGGCAGTCAGACAGGTAACTCTGAAACCAGTTGGTGACAGATTGTGAGAAGGATAGGTTATTGAGGACAGAGATAAGTTGTTTGTGTGGGACCATGTCAAATGCTTTAGATAGGTCTAGGAAAGTAGCAGAGGAGAGATGGCCATTGTTTTTATGCTGAAGGATAGTGTTAGTAAAGGAGAGTAAGGCAGTGGTGGTGCTATGGTTTGGTCGGAAACCATGCTGAATATTGGAAAGGAGGTTGTTAGTAAGGAGGTAGTCTGAGACCTGAGAGTGTATGTATCTCTCTAGTATTTTGGAGAGTGGAGAGAGAATAGCTATGGGGCGGTAATTGGTTAGTTCTGTGGAGGGTCCGCCTTTGTGGAGAGGAATTATATGTGACACTTTCCACAGTGTGGAAACGTAACTTTCTGACCGAGATCGGTTAATCAAGATGGATACTGGGTAGGCCAGAGCATCAGCTGTGATTTGTAGGTATTCACTTGGGAGGTTGTCTGCTGCTAATCTGGTGGGCTTAAGTTTAGTTAAGAGTTTGTTTCTTTTTTATGTTGGAGGTAGGTACAGGAGAAAAAGAGAAGGCAGTGGGGAGATTACTAGTTGAAGGTGTGGGTTGGAGGGGAAGGGGGGTTGTGTTGTTTAGCTAGTGATAGTATGGTTTGTGTGAAGTGTGTGTTGAATGAGGTAGCAATATTTTTTGAGGAGTGAGGGATGTTAGGAGGAGGGGTACTGACTTTACCTGGGTGGAGGATGGAGTTTATGGAGGACCAGAATTGTTTGGGGCTGTGTTGAGAGGAGTCTAGGGCAGACTGGCAGTACTGGAATTTGTCATGTTTTATTAGCTTTTTGATTCTATTGCGTAATTCTACGAATTTCTGTCTAGTTGAGGGGGTTTTGATTTTGCGTCAGTGCTTCCTGGCTTTATCCCTGTTTTTCATTTCTGACTTAGTGGTTTTCTGTAGCCATGGGGAGGGTTGTGCTTTGATTCTGGAAAGTCTTATGGGGGCATGGTAATTAAGGATGCTCAGGAAGGTAGTATTAAAAAATTCAACTGCGTCATCAAGGCTGAGGTACTTTAGAGGATGCCAGTTACATTCTTTGAGGGATGAGAGGCTCCCTTCACTCAGGAAGAGGCTCCCTTCACTCTGGAATAAAATCCCAGTCCAGGTTAGGCAGAGTCCCTCATTGACTCTCTTCAAGGGGAATCTTGATGAGTGGATGGGAGATAGTAAGTTTACCCCAGGTATTACTTCTGTTTCACTGTTAGACAGAGGCACAGTATACTAACCTCGAAAAAGGGCATAGCAAAATTCAATTAAAATGGGTGGCAAAAGCCAAACACACTCTGGCTAGGCTTATAAATGCCCTAAGGCAGATAGCCTAGTATGAACCTATGAGATGAATGTGAGTGGGTTAAAGTTTAGTTTTTTACGTATTTGACGGTAGATGACAGGTTTAGCTTGGTATAGGTATTTTTTGAGTAGGAATGTTGGGAGTGATCACTGAGGCCATCTGATTAGCAGCCTGTTATATATGACTGGGTATTAAAATTAGTATCTTCTTATGACGCGCTCAGTATTAAGCACACAGGTGCCATGAGAAGGTACTCGGGGTTAATGAGTTAAGGGGGTAGGTGGGTTTCCAGTATAGGTAATTCAAAACTGAGGGTTTCTTTTGCTTCAACGGAAGCTACTGGAAGCATGGGTGAGTCGGAGGGAGAAGAAAATTCCTATCCCCCTTTACCGACACCACAGCAACCTGCCTATATGAAGAATAAATCTGATGTTGTAAATCTTTGTTTATTCATTACAAATAGGACTTTGATTCTGTCCTCAGAACCGATACGGCAGTTTCCAAGCTTGTGCCAGCCAAAAACCTCTCAGCTAAGACCTACCCATAATCCCCGTCTCCTAGTTACTTCAGATCTTGTTTGCTGCGTTCCTAGTCAGACGTGCTAGCCATCTCTCTCAAAGCTAAGTAGAAAATTGTATTTTTTAAAATAGTTTCTCCTCAAAATTTCTTATTTTTTTAGTCAATTTAGACTTTTCTGACTGTCGCCTATAACCTAATTCTACTCCCTACCCTTTACCTTGGTAATTTAATTTCTATCATTATTGGTAATGTCCCTCTCTCCTGTCTGTGATAGGCCCTTCTTTCCCACTTGTGGTATTTTTTAAATACCATTGTTGGTATTCTCTCACCTTTTTCTCTCCCTTCTTTTGTTTTTTCTATAGGATAGCCTTGTTGCCTTACTATATCAGACAAAGCTAAGTTGTGGTTTAAACAGTGTGACAAGTGTGGGCGTAAGATGCCTAACTCGGATGGACACGCTCGTTGTGTCTACTGTTTGGGCGTGGATCATATTAAAGCTGACTGTGACATTTGTGTTAGTTTTAGTAATCGTACACTAGCAGAACGTAAAAAATAAGCTTATTTTAAAAGGTTTAATCAAGACACCTTTTTCAGAGGCTCTGTCTGGGTTGGAGGTCTCACCCCCTCCAAAGACCAAAAAAAATAAGGAAAAACTGAGTCACTCAGTTCCTTCATCTCCATCAGTTACAGAACCGAGTTGGCTCAGTCCTTTGCCGGCACCCTCGGCGCAGACCTCTTTGGCACCAGGCTCTGTATCTTCTCCCTTGGTGCCATTCATGATGATCATCCCTATTTCGGTTCCAACCTCGGCACCACTAACTTCAGTGCCATCCCTGGATCTGACATTAGCTCCTATAACTGTACCTGCTTCAGCACCATTCCCGGCCACGGTGCCGATAGTTTCTTCGGCTCCATCATCTCCAAAACTCAAATATCTGCCAAAGACAAGATACTCTCCAACTTGCGACCTTTTTTTTGGGGCAGATGTTTAGCCCCTTTCTAGAAACACCTAATTCTCCTTCAGCAGCCTCCTTTAGATCCACCAGGAGTTTTTCCTGAATTAGATCTAGTGCGGGTTGTGGACCAGCTTCTGGCAGCTAGGGGATTGCCCATTCCAGCTAGACCATCCGTCCCTCTTGGCTCGGAATCTTTTACTACATCTTCCCCTGTTTATCCTCCTCCGGCCTCTACCCTTGTCCCGGTGATCTATGTACCGATGTCCACCCCCAGTGCATACTGTCTCTGCTTCGACAGCAGTTTTTCCCCCGTCAGTACCAACCACCCTTGCTGCATCAGCTCCGGTAGAGCCGATGCTCTCTCGGAGAAGTGCTTGGGCCGTCCGTACCTTGTTACCTAGCCCGGCATGGCTCCAACGGCTTCCAGTCCTCTGAGTTCCTCACCTGGAAGTGGGCTCCTCAGGGCAGGGTGTGACCCCAGTTCCGAGGTTGTCCTTCTCTGTTCTGGACTCCCTCGGGCGGGCCTGCTTTCCAGGTAATGGAGAGGGTCCTTGCCTCCGCAGGGTCGCAGTCAGCACCAGTGACATTAGTATCAGAACCCCCCCCCCAGCATGCAGCTGTCCCAACCCCCTATTTCAGGACCCCGGGCACGAGAGTCGCAAGATCCCCTTTGAAGGGAACCCCTTCTCCAGAGTCCTCCTCAGAAGATGCCACTGGGGAGCCACCCCAGAAGAAAACGGTGCAAGAAGAAGCACCTTGATGCCCAGGAGGAATCTATCACTGAAGACACCAATTTGTGATGAGGGGGATGGGTTCCCACAGTCTCCCCCAGATGATGTCTCATTTGGAGACATTCTCGAAATCCTCAATCAGTGGGGAGACTGGAAGTCATCTAACCCTTCTTCTGAGGAATTTGTGTTCTTGCAGGCCTTCCCTGCCCAGCCATCTACTTCCTGGGTGACCCCACCAGCAGATGACCTTGTTAAGCTCATTGTGCAACGTTCCTAGAAGGCCCCGGACAATGTAGAACCTGTCCCCCGGAGGCCAGACAAAATTTTATCTACACATGAAGACTAGCCCTACTGGTCCAAGCAGTTGACAGTTGATTCTATGGCCATCGCGGCAGCCACCGAGAGGGAACTGGCAGAAGATAGTTCCACTGTCCATCCTCCGAAGAGGGAGTCCTGGACCATGGACAGACTAGGGAAGCGGACCTAAGTTCAGCGACAGGATGGTGAAGGTCGCTGAAGCAATCTGGCACACTTTTTTTACTCGCCTCCTAAGAGACCTAATTTCCGAAATGTCTTCCTCTTTGGAGGGGGTATTGCCTGATGAGGTGCATGATGCTGTTGCCTCGCAGCTAGCTACCCTAGAATCCATCTCGAACTCCTCAATGCGTTTGATATCTCGCACCACCGAGGGGGCAGCTCGAGCTGCTGCATCAGGCATTGTCATGAGACTTGATGCTTGGGTGCGGTTGTGTGACTTCGCAGACCCCTTTAAATCTTCTTTTGTCAATGCACCTGTCGCCGAATCTGCACTTTTTGGACCCAAAGTACGAGACACACTTGCACGAAGTGAAAAAAACCTTGTTTGCTGTGGGCATATGCTTTTCCAACCCCCGGAGGTCCTACTCCAGGAAACAGAAGGGAGGAAAAATGTGGTTCAAGAAATCCCAAGGATCTTTTCGTGACACTCGTGAACAACCCCCCCCCCCCCCCGGGGCAGAGGGGGGAAACTCATCTGGAAGATGCCCCTTTCAGGGTAGAGGGGGTCTGCTTAACCAAGGCACTAGAGATTCTTTCCTACCAGTGCTCCTGAGTAGCGGCCCGATATCTTTCCTCTGGAAGCAGTCGGGGGTCATTTTTCTCTGCACCTACCAGCATGGCATCTTATTACTACCGGTGTTTGTTTGGGTGCAGAGCATAATATCCAGAGGCTACCAAATACCATTTGATTTAATTCCCAGACCCGTCAAACGAATCCCCGATGTACCATTCAATCAGAGGGAATTAGCGGCCTTAGAAATAGAAAAGCTGCTAAGAAAAAGAATCATCCAGCCGGTCCCCACCAGACCAGACAGGATCCGGATTTTACTCAAGGTTCTTTTTAGTGCCAAAAAAGACGGGACTGGAGACCAATCCTGGATCTCAGCCTATTGAACAAATTTATCAAACTTCAAAAATTCTGGATGGTCATGGTACAGTCCATTCTTTCCTTCCTAGGGAGGGACAACTGGATGTGCTATATAGACCTCCAGGACACATACTACCACATAAAGATGGATCACCGCTCCCGGAGGTTTCTCCGCTTCAAGCTGGGAGCCAATCACTACCAGTTCAGGGCACTGCCATTTGGTCTCTCGACAGCCCCCCCCCCCCCCCGAGTGTTCACCAAATGTATGGCAGTTGTGATAGCTAATCTTCATCTACAAGGTTTCCAGGTATTTCCGTATCTAGACAATTGGCTCCTTACAGCTCCAACCAGGAATCTCCTAGTCCACAGCCTCTCTTACACTCAAGGTCTCGCTCTCTGCTTGGGGATTACAATCAACAAGGACAAATCTCAAATGTCCCCAATGAAGACACTGGAATTTATTGGAGCAGTCTTTGACACAACATCCTGTCAAGCTTCTCTCCCCCCTTGCAGGCTTTCGAAAATAAGACACCAAATCCAAGACCTTCTTCCTCAGGCCTATGTACCAGCATGTCTTGTACTGCAACTGTTAGGCTCCATGGCAGCTGCCATTACGTTAGTGTCACTGGCAAGGCTACATATGAGAATGTTGCAGTGGCTGTTTTCCACACAATGGTTGTTTCTAACTCATCTACTCAACCACATGATACATCTTACAAACCGTTGCAAGGAAGAAATGCTATAGTGGATGAAGCTACAAACTAATCTTTGGTGTCGACCATTGTCTTCCCCAGACCACGGTGACCACAGATGCTTCCCTGTTAGGGTGGGGGGGGGGGCATTTCCAGGGAAAGACCGTCCAAGGCACCTGGTCCCCCATGGAGGCCAGTTTGCACATAAATGTCCTGCAACTGAGGGCAGTTCTCTTAGCGTTGCAAGCGTTCCATGCATCCCTATCCTCTGGGACCATTGCAATTCAGTCAGACAACATGTCAGTCTTCTGATATATCAACAAGCAAGGCGAAACCAGGCCTTACCCCCTGTGTTGGGAAGCCATGAGGATTTGGCACTGGGCGATAGCTTCCAGCTGCTTTTTTATAGCAACGCACATTCCCAGGAGTTCCAACCTTATTGCGGACAATCTGAGCAAGAACATCCTGATGTCTCACGAGTGGTCCCTCACCCCTGTAACAGCGGATCAGATCTTCTGACACTGGGGCAAGCCTTGCTCTGATCTGTTTGCTTCTCCCCTAAACTACAAATGCAGAAGCTACTTTGCCCTGATCCCCCCTCAGGGGGAACCCCCAAGGGACGCTGTAACACACGATTGGCCCCCTGGTCTTCTGTATGCCTTTCCCCTCATTCCAGAATTTCTCCAGAAAGCTCAGAGGTTGAGAAGTAAAGTGATCCTCATTGCCCCCTACTGGCCCTGTCATGTCTGGTTCCCGTTTCTATGGCCCCATCTGATTCACAGCCCCTGAATCCTGGATCTTTGTCAAGACCTGTTATCTCATCCTCAGGGACTGATTCATCTGAACCTCCACAGTCTCAAGCTCACAGCTTGGTTCTCCACTTCCAATGATTGCCAGGCTGCCTGACATCCCATCTCCTGTTCATGAAATTCTTCTGGCTTCACACAACTTCCACCAGGAAAGTTTATTCTAGTAAATGGACTGCATTTTCTATTTGGGCCAAAGATCAGAACATAGATCCCTTCTCTGTCTATTCAAAAGATCCTTGAATACCTGACGACTCTTCTACATGCGGGAGCCTCAGCATCGACGATCACTGTACATTTAGCAGCCATCACCAATTTTTGTAATGGACTTGATAATTCTTCGATTATGTCACACCGCCAATGCAAGACATTTTTGAAAGGAGTATTACATGTTAAACCTGCGGTCAAGCTTCCCTTAGAACCCTGGGACTTGACTTTGGTACTTCAGTCTCTCACAGATCCTCCTTTTGTGCCCATTTGATTCATGTGATTTTAAAATTTTTGTCCTAGAAAACCTTACTTGTAGTAGCACTTAGCTCAGCGAGAAGAGCATTTGAGCTGCAGGCCTTGAGTGTCAAGAGACCTTACCTGATCTTCCACATGGATAGGGTGTCCCTTCGTACTGACCCTTCTTTTTTGCCCATGGTCATTTCTGGATTTTCCATTAACCAGTCTACTGACCTGCCGTTTTTTTTTCCTCCGCATTCTAATAGAGGGGAGTACCTTTTACACACCCTTGATGTGCATCGGCAGCTTCATTATTTGGGCAGGACTAAATTTTTCAGGAAAACAGATCAGTTGTTTGTGGCCTTTGCAGGACCCAGATTGGGTAAACCTGTTTCCAAAGTGACTTTATCCTCCTGGCTTAGAAACATTACTTTTATCTACCAACAGAATAAGCTATCCTTTCCTTCCAGAATAAAGGCTCATTCTACCAGATCTATGACTACTTCTATAGCATTTAATTCCAGAACATCTATGGATGATATCTGTGCAGCAGCCACTTGGGCAAGACCTCATAACTTTATCTGTCATTACAAATTGGATTTGGCCTCCAGAGGGCGAGCATCTTTTGGTTCTATGGTGCTCAGGATTATCCTTCCTTGGGGGCCACCCAGGACTCAAGTAGCTGGGGACTCGGTCCTATTTGTAATGCATAAACAAAGATTTACAACATCAGATAAAGAAGTTATGTCTTACCATAACGTTCCATCTGTGTTGTAGATCTTTGTTCATTAATTACTACCCACCCTCCTTCCCCTGCCTGGACTCTCCTGGTGGACTTTAGGAACTCCTGGTTAGGGTATTTGCTCAGACAGAGCCTTCTACTATTTTTCTATTACTACCTCTATTATATAGGGGCGGGCAAACTCGATCTAAAGTAACTAGGAGAAGAGGCATTATGGGTAGGTCTTAGCTGATAGTTTTTGGCTGGCGAGAGCTTGGAAATGGCCGTATCGATTCCGAGGACGGAACTGAAGTCCTATTTGTAATGAATGAACAAAGATCTACAACGCAGATGGAACATTATGGTAAGACCTAACTTCTTTTTTTTTTCCAGAGTGACTGGAGCAACACAAACAATGGGCGAAAAAGAGGTCAATTGGAAGGTAACAGGGATGGACAGTATTTTAGGTACAATAATTAAAACAAAAATACTTTGTATTGACTTAAATAATGTTTTGTCATCCTTGAGAGAATCTGTTGTTAGAGACCGTAATAATTTTATAGTTAATTTGTCTGGCAGTGCTGTTAGTGATGTTGAAATGTCAGTACTACAATGTGGTCTTAAATTTGTGCCTACGGCATTGCCTAGGGAAACATGTTACAGATGGGAAGTATTTCAGTCATCAGAACGTTGCATTTACTGGATTTTTTAATGGTAAAGATGTTTTTTCTGATGCTGTGGAGGGGGGACACTGATGACGGGGGTACTTTTTTTTTTTCCATGTAATTCCTCACTAAATTATTCTAATGCATATTGTTTGTTGGATACTTCAAAGGTGCCCTGTAAGAGCAAATTCATTCTCCAATTTTGTTCATGAGAGGACACAACATTTTTCATCTATGATAACTTTTGCTATAGAGAACTGCTTTAAGCCATTTTTCAAAATGAAACTGGGTGAGTTATAATTTGACCAAACAGGAATGGAGAGCCTTATAAGAATATGAGTAGATGGAAACAGTTGGTAGTTAAACCATCCGATAAGGACAATAAAATAGTGATTTTACATTACTCTCAATATTTGAAAATGTGTATGGACTATTTGGTTGATGAAACAGTTTACAGAGTTTCCAGTCTTTTGGAATATGAACAAGCTTTAACTGATTTTCAAGAATTGTTGGGAAAGGGGTATAGATTGGGATATTTATCAAAACAAGATGTACAAATTAAGTTTAATGTTAAGGTTGTACTTTGGCCACATTTTACTGTTTGCTGAAAATACATAAGAGCTTAGTTTCCCCTCCTGGTCGCCCCACAGTATCAGCAAATATATATATATATATTTTTTTACACAATATAGGGGTGATTTTACATACATACTTAGTTGATCTCATGGCGAAGTTAGATTTATATGTAAAGGACACTTTCGTTTTTTTGGAAAAAAATAAAGTAGTGGTATGGCGTAGAGATTTTTATTTGATAATGTTGGATGTTAAAAGTTTATACACCAGCATTAAACATTCTGTGGGCTATAAGGCACTTCAGTTCTTCCTGTGAGATAGTCCTGTGGCCAGTTATGTGCTTGATTTGGTATATTTTAGTTTGATTCTGGGGTTTTTTTTTTGTGTGTTGTTTTTTTTTCAATATAATTTAATCAAGTGATTTATCAACAGGTTCAGGGGACAGCTATGGCGGATCCATTTGCCCCAATGTATGCAAATCGGGTGATGGGTTTATTTGAAGTGGATTTTTTGTATAAATTGGATTTTGTGTCGTTATTTTTTTATTTTAGATTTATAGATTTGATTTTTTTATGTAGCGGTGGGGAGTTATTGGTAGAATCATTTATACGTGAATCACATAATCGCTTTGGTTTTGAATTTGATGGTTTACAGAGAGAAGACAAAGGTTCATTCTTGGATGTGATGTTAGAAGGGTTTACCTTCATTTTATGATTTGTAGTTTGACAGCCGTTGGGTCGAACGTACAGCACGCAAATTTCAGTATATCTGAAAAAATAACTGAGAATGGCTAATGAGCGGATGTGCTATGCAAATCGCTCATATACATTTTGCACATTATCCTGCGACGTAATACATAGTCGCACAAAGAAATGAGTAATTACGTTACCTCTATCTGAATAGTAGGAAGTGGAGTTTGTTTACGATAACATGGCTCTCCAACAACCAGCCCATCCTTAACCCTAAAATACAAAGCTGTTACTCTTCCTACCTAAAAGGTTTAACAATATTAAACCCTCCTCCATACAGTTCCTTAATAACACTTCCATTCAGGTAGAATCAAGCACTAAGCTCTTAGGCGTAACTATCGACGATCAGCTTAAATTTGACTTGCATGTTAATAACTGTATCAAAAAGACTCATTCAAACTAGGGCTCCTTTACCGTAACAAGAAATTCTTTACCTATGAAGCCAAGATTACTCTCTCTCACCTACCTTCTACCCAGCCTAATGTACAGTTCTCAAATTCTCACAAATTCTAACTCTGCACTCCTGACCAAACTCGAATCAACCTGCAACAAGGTTGCTAGATTTGCTGCCCAACAAACCCACAAATCCCATCACTCTGTCTCTAAAACATCTAAACTGGCTTGAATTACCCCACCAGCTTCTTCTCTCTCAGCTCCATATCACCCATGCTATCATATACCACCCTATCTACTGCCCAGCACTATCCCCTCTCATCTCCAGTTATTCTCATTCCAGATCTCTCCAAAGCTCTAACCAAGACCTACTACAAATCTACAAACCCAAGTCTAAATTTGGATGCCACATGTACAGGTATTACCCTACTATTGCTTGGAATAGGCTCCCACTAGAAATCAGGACCCTTACACATCCTAAACAATTTAAGACAGCCACCAAAGAGCACTTTAAAAGTCACTGGTTCTGCCACTACGCTCCCTCTCTCTCTCTCTCCTTAAACATCCCCTACTTCTCATACCTTAATCTACGTTTTGCTCTTAACTTACTCTTCTCACGAGCTCTCTCTAATCTTCCTTGACTACTCTTTTTCTACTGTCTTCTAAAAATCTATTAAGCAAATCGCCTCAGATAAACATTCTATTGTAATTAAAACAAAAAGGAAACACACTGCCAGGTAAAGCACTCTCCTCAGAAACAACAAATCAGCAGGAAAAAAAGGCAATGAGTGCACCATGAGCTGAAGTCAAAAGTAAAATAACAAGTAAATCCAAAAGGTCTTCTTTGTGTTTAAAATCCTCGTTTATTACAAAAGATAAAACTGCAGGAGATAGCAAGTTGTAAGCGCTTTCGCGTTGTTACCCAACGCTTCATCAGACATAAAGAAAATGCTGAAACTTTCCTCTTATAAAGCATTAATTGTTATGATGTCATTAGTAATTGGAAGTTAAAATTTAAAGAAACAGACATACAAACATAAAATATAAAATTCTATTCTATTGTAATTGTCTTCATGCAACTACATTATGATAAAACTGGGTTTTTGTAACCACTTACCCAAAAATTATAGTCATCTTAATGACATACTTCTTTTTATACATCTTGAAATAGCTTTGCTATACTCCTGATTATTGACGCTGTATAACATTGTATTCCTACTTAACAACTTGTAGTAATCCTGTAACATTGCTGTGTAATACTAATTTATAATGAACTCTTCAGCTCATTCGGACAGTCCTGGTCAACAAATGTGAAATAAATAAATATTAAGTTAACTGGTCATAATCATTGGTTTGCTTATTAAAAAGATACAACGGATATTGGAAGCAAATAATTTGCTATATGTGTGGAATCGCAGATTAATGTACAGCTGTATGAAAATATAAATCTGTCATTGCAGGCTGAGGAAGCATTTTTGGAGGAAAATACGCCTAGCACAATGAATACAATATATAGCATGTTAAGGACACAAAAGGGACGTCTGTTAATAGTTGTTGATGGCTATCAGTTTTACTTGGAAAAAAGTGTACAGCTAAAACATTATTAGTGCTCCACACGTAAGAATAGTTGTAGATGTAAAGGGAGGTGTGTGACAGAAGGTACTAACAATGGTTCTAAATTATTAAAGAGCAGTAGCCGTTATGCTCCAGATATTGTAGTGGCAGAGGTCATCAGAGTTAGAGATAATCTCAAAAGCCATGCAGAACACTCCCGTAGAAGACCCGCGCAAGGTAGCGTCAGAAGTGCTAGCTACAACTTCCTCGGCTGTTATTAATAAATTACCTAACACAACAGCCTTGAAACAGAGTATTTCCAGATATAGGTACAAAAGGAAGGTAGCTACATTTAAGGTACCAATTAAGAATGGTTCTTTGTTGATAAAACATAGTGCTGAAATGCCGCATGATAGTAGTGTTGTAGTAATTGCTACTATGGATAATTTGTGAATGTTGTGTGCCTCTGAGTACATACTGGCTGATGGAACATTTCCAGTACCACTGAATGTCGTCAGGTTTATAGTATTCATTGTGCTTTGGACAGTAGCAGCAGTAGAAATGTTGTTCCAGTAGTGTATGGCATATTACCCAGTAAAACAGAAGAGTGTTATGCCATCTTTTGGAGTATGATACTGGAACTGGGCAGAATTCATGATTTGCAATTGTTACCTAGTATGGTTCTGACAGATTTTGAACGTGCAGCTGTGAATTGTATTAAAAAGCATCCGAGTAATTCCGCTGCTAAAGGATGCTGGTTCCATTTTTGCCAGATTGTGTGGCAGCATATTCAGAAGTTGAATTTAGCATCCGAGTTTGGCAGTAAGTTATCCTTTTCTATGTTTTATGTAAGGAAATACCTGCCCTAGCATTTATTGCACCTAATGATATAGCTAGTACGTTTGCAGACATAGAGACTGACATGTCGGAAGAAGGGAAAGCACTATGCACGGTTTTTAAAGAAAATTATGGTAGGCCACGAAGGTATGGTATGTGTGGTATAACATCTGAGAGGTTGCCACCACTGTTTGATAGTTTGTTTTGGAGTCCGCATGATACATGTGGAATGGGTTACCCTCGTAGTCAAAATGCCATTGAGGGATGGTATAGGGAGACTACGTAGCTTAATGGGTAAAAAAACAACTGTATTTGCTTGATGTCTTACATGCCATAGAGCTCGAACAAAACCATGTTGAGGACCTTAGAAGTTGACATTTACTGTGTTTGCCACCTTCCCCCTAAAAGGAAGCGCTTAATGGATAAAGAGTCTGCTTTTGAGAAGCTGTTGTGTAAACGCAATGAATTTACACCGAGAGGATTTGTGAAATTAGTTGCACAACATTGCTCATTTTAGTTGTATACATGATATAACTCTGTTCTATATGCAGTGATTTGTATTTGAATAAACAAATATTACAGGTGTATGGGTCACACTACACTGTATGCACGTACGGGCATGGATTATGTAGTTTATACTGTTTCCGATTCCATTTAATACTGCTCAACTGTGGTATGCCTTCTCTTGGAATTATTTGATGCAATAGACATGTGTATTAAGTACGGACTGCATTTACTGGATACTCTTAGTGTCACGTGAATCAGTGGGACTACACTAACTTGGAGGTGTTCGAAAATAGTCTATTTTCAAATTCAAACAAATCATTTTCGACATTTCTTTTATTGGCATTTAGTGTTTTCCGATATTTGAGTTACACAAACGGCCAATCGTTTATTTAACTTTCAGTCAAATGAAGGTAAACCGCTGGAAGGCCATGATGATGGTAGTATAAGTACAAGGGTGCATAGGAAATTTGATGATGGGAGACATTTTTTTAGATGGAAGAAGTTGTCACCCACCCCACTTGTTAAATGCTTTGCCCTATAGGGAATTATTACATTTGAGTAGGTTGTGTAGTGATTTGGGAGTTTTAGAGGAAGAAGTTATTCCAAACCTGTTATTTTTAAACAGAGGGGCTATAGTAATGAAATTATTATTAATGCCCTAGAAAGAATGTTTCAGTTGGACCATTCAAGTAGTAGGAGTTATTTTATGGATGGATATAATATCTGGTTAGCTAATTATGCCACTAGGGATTGTAAAAAGGTTTATTTTGTGACTGTGTTTAATTTATTTATAGGTTCATAGGTTGGTACCAGGTTATCGGCCCTAGAGCCTATACAAGCCTAGCCAAACAATTCCCTGGATATTTCTTCCCACAATATTTACTTCCCTGGACCACTGTCTAGCAGGGCGACTGACGTGATCCCCGGGGTGAATTTCCTATCTCCCATCCAATCGTCAAGGTTCCTTTTGAAGAGGGCCAAGGAGGTGCTCTGCTTGACATGTATGGGCAAGTCTATTCCAGAGTATGGGGAGTCTCTGGGTCAGGAACTTATCCTTCCAGCATGTTTTGTTCATTGTGATGACAAGGTTTAGATCCCTGGAGCGTGTGGCTCTGAGGGATTGGGATTTCTTTAAGTGGGCCATGTCCAACAGCTCAGGGCTTGACATGGCCTTGTATGTTAAGCAGAGATTGCCTCACAGAGTATAGTTGGAGTTTTTTTAGACGGTCAGCATAGGGCATCTGCTTTAGGCCTGTGATTCTTTTAGTGAGGCATTTCTGTGGCCTTTTCAGCTGTTGCAGATGTCTTGTGAGGTACATACCAAACTGGGCGTCGTACTCTATAATGGGTCTAATGAGGGATGAGTACAGTAGGACAATGACCTCCATTTTTTCTGGATGAAAAGCCCTTAGTGATGAGGTGTGCTACATAGAAGGATTTCCTGACTGTTGTGGCGATATGGCTATCGAAGGTGAGACCACTGTCCACCTTTGTCCCAAAGTCTCTCATCACACATTCAGTGTTTAATGTACTGCTACCTATGTGGTAATTCATGGGTACATGTTTTTTCCCAAAGGGGATAACTATACATTTCTTGGCATTAAGCTTGAGCCCATGACTCTGGCACAAAGCATCTGTTTCTGTAAGGCCCTTTTGTAGAATATCCACATAATTTGGGGATTCAGTAATGGCTCCCAGTTTGCACTCATCTGCGAACCTTGTTTGCCAGAGTCCCTTAGTGTTGGCCTGTACTTCAGAGAAGTAGATGCCAAACAAGAGCGGTCCCAGGACTGAACCCTGAGGTACTCCACTTGTCATTTGTCTGGAGCTGGATTTGGAGTTGGCTACTTTTACAGTCTGGGTTCTTTCAGTAAGCCAATTGGCAACCCATCGAGTGACATAGGGATTTATGTCCAGCTTAGTAAGTTTATCTGTGATTCCAGATTGGGGGATGGTGTCGAAGGCCTTGGCAAGGTCCAGATAGGCTGTGTGGACCACCTTACCCTCGTCCACAGCTCTGGAGACTGATTCGAAGAAGTCAATCAGATTCAGGAGACAAGATCGGCCCTTCACGAACCCAAACTGGGTGGGGTCCATTGTTTGAAGGATGCCAATGTCTTTGTTTATAAGTTCCATGCCC
Source organism: Protopterus annectens (assembly GCF_019279795.1). NCBI lineage: Eukaryota > Metazoa > Chordata > Ceratodontiformes > Protopteridae > Protopterus > Protopterus annectens. The sequence goes on along the minus strand of NC_056740.1, from coordinate 61,768,371 downwards.
TTGCAGATCAGGCTCGTCATACTGATGTGACGGTAGTTCTTGGGATCCAAGGTGGATCCCCCCTTGTGGAGTGGGATAACTGTAGCTGTGCACCACTCAATGGGCACGATGCCTGAGGTGAGACTATGATTAAACATGACACTTAGGTGAGGTGCCAGTTCATTTTGTAGTTCATGTAGTACACAGCCCGGGATGTCATCTGGTCCCATGGATGCTGTATTCTTAGCTTTGGAGAGTGCAGTTTCTACCTGTGTGGCCATGATTACCGGAATTTGGCAATATTTTGGTATTGAGATGGGCCCTTTAAAGGGTGAGAGGGGGGTGAAGTTGGCACTAAATCGATCTGCCAGGATATTGGCAATATCCTTGGGATCAGTGTATTTAATGCCATTCTGTTGTAGTTCAGAGCAGATCTGAGCATTGCCATTTAGATTCTTGACATAACTATAGAATGCCTTGTGGTTGTCTTTGGAATCTTTGGCAATTTTATTTTCATAACTAGCTTTGGAGGATTTTATGAGGGATCTCAGCTTCTTACTGAGGCTGGTAAGGGAGTTTTTTGCATCCTGGGATTTTCCTCTTTTCTGCAACAGTTTCTTCCTTCTGTTGTATAGTTTGTTTATGGCAGGGGACCACCAGATTGGCTTCCTCTTTTTTTTTTTTTTTGGAGGAGAGCGTCTTGGTCCTATTTGGGATGGCACGATTCATGCATGAGTGGATGTGCTCGTACAGTGCCTTAGTGTAGAATTCAGCAGTCAAACTTTCAGCTCCCATCTACATGGGTGCCGTGAAGTTTGTCACTTCTGACTTAAGTAGCATGAAGTTGGCTTTGGAGAAGTTTATTTACAGAGGTTTACTTACTGGGGGGTTGGGGTGGGATGTGGATGTCAAGGGTGATTTGCTTATGGTCAGACCTGACCAGTGAGGGTGTGACCACTGGTGTGGAGCTTCTATCTCCCATGTTGATAATGGCCATGTCTAGGATATTGCAGCCCCTGGTGGGACAATGGATTAGTTAATCCAGGGCATTGAAATTTATGAATTCCAAGAACCATTGGGAGAAGGTGTTAGTACCAGAGTAGTTTTCTCAGTTAATGCAGGGTAGTTGAAATCACCCAGTATTAGGGTGTTGGGTCGTATCTTAATATTTTCCAGTATGTTTAGAAAGGTGTAGTGAGAGTCCTGGGGCATGGTGGGGGATCTGTAGCAAGCTACAATTTGGATTGCAGTCTTATCTAGTGTTAGTTGCACCTGGAGAATTTCAGATGCATTGTGTTGGGCAACTAGCCTGGAGGTGTGAAAATCATTGGTGAATATGTACACTTCTCCACCTTTAGTGTTTCGGTCTTGGTTTGGTGGCCGAAAAGTGTGGTAAGAGTTGTAGCCTGGTATTGCAGGGATGCTCTCTGGAGTCTTGAACAACATCTCCGTTACTGCACAGATATCAATGTTCTCCATTTTTACGAGTGCCTCGAGAGAGTGCATTTTGAGGTTTAGACTGCTAGCATTGAGTAGCGTTACCTTCAGATTTTGCATGCTTGTATCTGTTACGGTGGTGGTTTTGTCCTTTGAACCTTGCCTAAAAAAGGCACTATAGGGGTAGCAAGAGCTTTAACCCATAACCTGAATCCTAGGGGTGACAGGTGCAGACCATCTCTGGCAAAGCATTGTGGTTTGTCGAGCATGTCGTCCCAGGCAGACAGATACTGGATCCCCTTTGAATGACACCAGAAGCTTAGCCAATTTTTGAAGTCGGTCATTTTGTCCTTGCACTTTGGTATCATTCTGGGCGATGTTTGGGCCACATGATCCAAGAGCTCTTCCATGTCTCTTCATGTAGTCCAGGGAGGTACGTTTCAAGTCATTCACTCCAACATGGACAATGACAGAATCGTATTTGTACTTGTGGAGTGACTTGAGTGCATGCGGTATGTGGCGGATCCTGGCACCCAACAGGCAGCTGACTGTAATTTTTTCCTTGCTCAGCAAGGTGAGTGGGACATCAGTGTGGCTGACTGTAGAGTCACCTATGACTAAAGTGTTGGGTACGTTGTCTTGCCTTAGGGGCTGTTGTTGGCTGGCACACTGGTGTTGTGAGCTATGTGTTACTTTGGTTGTAACTGGTGTTTGTTTGCGTTTCAGCTTCGGAGGTCCTTGTTGCTTGGGCAGGTTAATTAAGGGCCTCCGCATATGTGGGTTTAGTGTTATGTGTGGGTGTTGATGGTGTGGGTTTTGAAGGGCTATGTGTTGCTTGAGGTGTAGTGCAGGTGTTAACCTTCTCTTGGCTGGAGAGAGCTTTGCTTCCAGTTTGGCTATGTAAGTGCATCTCTCACAGGTTGTAGTGTTGGGTGGTAGGAGGAGAGGGTTGCCTGTGTAAATGAGGCGGTTGCTGCATTGCCCAGTATGCCCAGATTCACCAGGTGGACAGGAGAAATCACCGGAAGCTGACCCTTGGACTTGTCTGTCATGGTGCTTTTTTTTGTAAAGTACAAGAGCTGTTTTTTTCTTACCTTTGCAAGGTGCTTTGCAGTTATAGGCTGTTTAATGCCTTGATTAATTTCTCCTTATTAACAAGGAGAGTTGAGTGCTTGTATCAGTTTAAGTCTTCGTAGTGCTTTCCAGCAAGTTCTAGAGCAAATGCTAGTCACAGGGGTTCAAATTTTAGTGCTACTACTGAGAAACCAGCTAGTTCTAAGGGAAAATTTGAAGAGCAGACTTTCTGGCACCTGGAATAGTTTAACTGCAGCCCCACTGTGCTGCACGATGTGAAAAATGCAGTAAACACATGAGTTTTTAAGCGAGAAAGGGATAGAAATCAGCCCAAAATGGCTAATAAAATTACAATTTCAGAGCTGGAAACCACTCCACTAGTGTTACATAGGCAGTACAATGCTCACCACTCCCGCTGGTAAGCAGTAGGACTTCCTTCTACCACAGCAAGGTCTGGATAGCTGTGATCACAGAAAATAAAGTCCTGAAACAGTAAAGCCTGGGATCTGGACTATACTAGCTAGGAAAGGCGGGAAACGAGCAAACAAGATAGTATTTTTTTTTTTTGGTTAAAGCAGGCTAAACAATGTAGTAATACAGTAAATAAACACAGAAAAGGCTAACGTACTTGAGTGTGTAGCCCTAAACAGTAAATGCAATTAAAACTCTACAAAATTAGGAATTTAAAACTTTTTGAATGAAGCAAGGCAAGTGCACAATGGAAAAACGATTTGAGGCAGTAATACAGCAGAATAAGTAGCTAGTCTACATATACAGAAAAGTCTATATATACAGAAAAGCAGCTAAAACACACTAAAACAATTCAGATGCAGTGCAACCTAGAGCACTTGAGTTGTAGCAATATTAAGGCAAATACAGTTTTAATAAATGCACTAAAATATACTCTATATTTCCAAAATGTTTGAGAAGCACAGTCAGAACACAAGGAGATTCAGGGAAAACTTGTTTTTTGTAGGAAAGGGAGAAAGGAGGAACAGAAGGAAAGAAACTAAGTGGGTTGGCCTTCTCAGATGTTCTCAGTATTAGGTAGAATGAGCTAATGACACTAGACTGGGAGGAGTGTCCCAGATCAACTTTACAGTAGGTGCGGGCAACTGCAAAGTCACCAAGTATAACAGTAAGACACCAACAGGGAGGGAGGGTAGTGAACAATACAAAAGCTAGTAGCCTACACTCTTTTAGACCGTAAACACTACAGAAATGTTTCACAGCAGTGAGCCACAAAATGAAAGTTTTTAAACTGATAAAGGAGCAAGGAGACTCTAGAATGCTTTTAACTGCAAACAATATATGATGCACTCCTTGGCAGGAAATCAAAACAAACAAATAGGTGCTTAACAGGTACAGAAAATAGCAGTAAATTACAGTAAAAGTGTGCAGCAGGCAGTAAAAAGTGCTATGTATATATAAATTGCTAGAAGCAATAACCAGTATAAATAAGCCAAAAAACAGGATACTTAATTGTTATTTATCTCAAATCCGAGTTTTAGTCAATGCCCCTCCTCCACTCAGCTCAGTGTGTATGGCACAGGAGATAGTTGACATTATTAAGTATAAGTGTAAAAGATGTGGTGATCCACAGTAAGTTTTGTATACTAAAATGTGGTGTAACAAAGGTGTCTGTAATTTTGGCGCTTGTGCCTGTGGGGGGTGTTCTATGTGTCAGTATGTGATTAGATTTTTTTAATAACATTAATGGTGTTAAATGTAACTCCAAAGCTGAGTATTCATGTAATACATAAGGGGTGATTTATGCCTTAAGATGTTCTCCAATTTTTTTTCTATATTGGTGAAAGTAAAAGACCTTTTAAAACAAGACTGCAGGAACACTTGAGGGGCATTAGGAATATTAAACATGAAAGTCCCTTGGCAGTTTATTTTAATACAGTTCATGGGGTGTTACTGATTTAAAGGGGTATATTTTAGAACATGTTCCAGCTGAGAATGTTACTCTTTTTTAAAGAATAAATTGTTTAAGGAATCTATTTTTATTTTAAAATATGGAACTCTTGACACCTACTGGTCTTAATAAGGAATGTAGTAGGAAGTCTCTCTTGTAAGGAATTTTTTATTGGATAACTGAATTATTGATGCTAATTATGTAAAGTATTTAATGATGTATTTTATTCAGGTCTATAAACTCCTAGAAGGCCTGTTGGCTAGAGCAGCTTGTTTGGTTTGTGTTGATAATAAATACCATTTTTTTTATTTCCATTTTGATTACTAGCTTTGTGGTGGATTATTATTTTTTGTTTTTGGGTTTGTCATTTTTAAATACATGTCAATACTTGCTTGTAACCAGGATCCCCTTTCAGTGGGAACCCCTTTGGTTTCCTCGCTTGTGTGAATTTCTTCATGCTGGGTTGGCATATTCTTCAGTTAAAGCTCACCTTTCAGCTGCATCTGCTTGCCTGCCCTAGACTCCTCTTCTTGCCTCTAGGTTTGAGATCAAACAATTTCTTAAAAGTATCATTCTTATCAGGCCTTCCAGGAAGCAGTTCCACCTTCCTAGGACCTCAATTTTGTGCTTGAAAATTTGACTCTGGCTACTTTTGAGCCTGCAGCTTCAGCTTCCTTACAATATTGTACTTGGAATACTATTCTTCTTTTGGCCCTTACTTTAGCTAAGAGTCACTGATTTCCAGGCTTTTATGACTATTCGTCCTTTCTTGTTTTTTTTATAGCGACTGGGTTCTGCTTTGTACTAATCCTTATTTTATGCCTAAGGCGGTTAATGAGTTATTTAATCAGTCTCTCAATTTTCCCACCTTATTTCTTCCCTGCAGTCTGCTAGTGAGGTTTTTCACACCTTGGATTTGCATAAGCAGCTCTGATGTTATTTGGATAAGACTGAAGCTATTCAAAAATCTGAGCAACATTTTGTTTATTTTCATCCCAGATCTCTGGATTTGGCTTTGTTTCATTGGAAATATCTTTCTAACGCTGTAAAAGCTTACTCTTCTAGAGCTCTTCCTCCTCTGGTGCCTTCTTTTAAAGGATTAGATACCAGTTCAATCCTTAAGCCTTCTGCTTGGGCTTCCGTCCATACCTTCTCTAAGCATTACAAGCTCCAGGACAAAAGCTGGCTTTGCTAGAGCCATCCTGCATGGGTTCTTAAAGTGGTCTTCTGTGCCTTCCTCCAAATTTCCTCTTCAGCTTTTATACTGTCCCTTATGTTAAGAATACTACAACAGTGATATAGAAGGACATAGCACAGTTGTATAAAATCTTACCATAACTGTAGACGTCATCCTCTTCACTGTTGCAGTATTTGCTCTGCTGTGCCCTGTTCTTGCTTTCCTGGCCAAGGATTTTTTTTTTATCCTCCTCCTGGATGCACATTCTTCTCCTGGTCCCTAGGGATATTCTGTTCCTCCTGGGTCTTTTCATTTCTGAGGTATGTACATCTGTACGTCACCTTTATGCCCTATGTCTTGCTCAAGAAGAATAACTGGTGATATATGATGTCTACAAATTCCAAAGGCTTTGGTATACTGACTGGATGTTGGGCTATCCTTAGCAGGAGATTCCCTATGTTGAGAATATTGCAACAGTGAAGAGATGGACATCTATTGCTATAGTAAGATTTTTACACAACTGTACTTTCCTCCAACATATACTACTTAAGTTGCAAGCAAAGTTTAAATGCTTAGATCTAGTAGTTGTGGTGCTGTTCATTTCACAAATATGCAAAAGGTCCATCAGAGCAAGATCCTAGGACGCCTTGTATAGCCGGCGTAAATCGCCTGTCAGCAGTCTGTAGGAAACGGAGTGCAGAGATGGGGCTTTGAGGCAATCTGCATAGGACATTGTTAGTACCCTGTATTCTTTTCTGAGGAACCTCTGTGGACTTTCCAGTTGTTGCTTGTGCCTAGTCAGGTACATACCAAAGGGAGTGTTATACCTCTTGATGGGTCTGATGAGGGCTGAGTACAGTGGTGTGATGACTATCCTGTACCTAGAGGCCAATTGAGTGATGTAGAATGATTTTCTTACTGCTTTGGGCACATGTTGTTCAAAAGCTAGGTTACTGTCTGAGTCCCCAAATCCCTGACTACTGTGTCTACTTTTAGGGGTGTTTTATCAATAAGGTAGTTTCCGTGGGTGGCAGACTTCAAGGTACTATTATGCATGTCGTGTCATTGGCTTTTAAGCCGTGGCTTTGGCACCAGATGTTTGTGTTAGACCTTCCTGTAAGATGTTAGTATCTTGGGTGGGTTTCTGTGATTGCTTCTAGCTTGCAGTTATCTGCAAACTTTGTAAGCCAAGAAGCCCTTTACATTGATGCTGACTTCTGAAAAATAGATGCCGAGAAGGAGCAGACCCAACATTGAGACCTGGGGGACTTCACTGATGACTGGTCTCCCCATCCTAACTTCCCAACTGATATCTACCGCATAACATGGGGGTTTATGCCTATAACTGAATTTGCTTACAATGCCCGAGTGGAGTATTGCATCAGATGCCTTAGCCAAGTCAAGGTAGACAGTTTGCACTGTTTGGCTCTCATCCATTGCCTTGGCGTGACCTGCCCCTGATGAAACCAAACTGGGTTGAATCTAATGTTTGAAGGATCTGTATGGCCTTTTTAATAATTTCCATGGTTATTCTTTCCATGGCTTTGCATATGGGTTGTGATTCCTGAAACACTGTAAACTGGGCGTTTATCCAGTAGTCTGACATATATTTTTTTCTGGGGGGTGGTATTCACAGTGCTTTCTAGAAAGTACTTTTAGTGTGGCACAGCTGGTAGTACATCTACCAATAAACTTGAATGTTTTGTGTTCCATTTCAAGTCATGGACTATGGTCATACTTCAAAAACCTGACCTTCCACGTACACAATAATGGTGGAGTGCTGTACTTGGCGGATTGTGCTCTCCTTTAGAAAATGCATTAATTCTAGATCCACTGTGAAAGCTTGAGACTCTGATTACCAAAAGAGAAGGGAATTACCGTAGTACCTTGATCTGAAGTCCCTGCCCAGAAAGCCAGTGCATTCAGATGGTCGTTGTAGTCAATGTTGCAAAACTGATTCTTGGGACTTCCTGCCATGCTGAAGCACATGACCAGCCTGATTACCTGAATCTTTCACCACCCCCCAGCCTGCAGACCAACATCTGGTGTTGGGATATAAACAGAGTGTCAGCTGGTGTCATCTTCACTTCTTCCTAACAGTATAATTTGATGCGCCACAGCCTGTTTCTTTGTGTTGTCGGTCAGCTTGGACTACCAGAATATTAAAAAGCCTCAGGTGAATAGCTTGTTGGGAGGCATTTTTTTTTCTTTTTCTGTGATTGTTCTTTATTCATGTTCTGGAAAGTTAACAATTGCATTTCTTGTGGGAAACAGATTCCCCATAAAGATGTTCATTCCTACTGTCTCCTTTGCTTAGGCCCAAAGTATTGTGTTTCTGACTGTCCACTCTGTGATGGGTTTAATTGTAAAACTATTAAACATAGGGCCAAGTCTCTTCAGCAGCATATGAATTCCAGTAGAATGTACCCTTCATATGTTTTGGCATCTGCCAGTACCCATGCTGTCATCCCCAAGAAGCATAAAGGTATGCGTCCAAAGGTGGGCATTGGGACACAGAGGACATTTCTCTGTCCAGGCCCTTGACAGAGGTGGTTGTTGCTGACACATGTGAGGCACTTTTGCAGCCCCCTCATCTAACACTTGTTAAGCCTGGGTCCTCTGGCATGACCTCTCTGGAGGCTGCTACAACTCAGGTCTGCACCTAACAGTCTGACACCAGTTCATCATCAGTTTTTCTGAACCTGCTGAGCAGGCCAAGGCTTTTGACACCCAAGTATTTGTGACTGAGGGTAAATGTTGTATCCCCTTTGGTTATTGTAAGGGAGTATATCCCTGGGAACAGGATAGAGGTCGGGGCTACCTGTCTGCCTGCGACCTGAGACCTTCATTTCATCTAAGACACTGGTACTTAAACCTAAGAGGCACTCTGGTTTGTCCCAGCCTTCACGGTCTCAGCCCACTGCCTCAACACCCAGGTCTGTTCACAGGACTTGGTCAGGCTTCTTGGACTTTCTGAGGACAAGTAACCTGCCCTACAAAAGGACCCTGGGTCAGGAAAGGGGCACTTCCTCCCTGAGAGATTCTGATTCCTCAGAATCAGAGGATGAAGAGGGATTAACTTATGTGGAACAATTTCCCCCTCAGACTTGTGAAGACAATGATTTAAATGGCAACTTTCCTCAGATTCGCCTTCTGAGGATCTGTCTTTTGGAGACTTGCTAAATAGAATGAAAGAAGCCATCAGCTGGAATCTAGGGAATTGTTTAAGGCTCAAACTCATTACAGAAAACTTGTGAACCTACATACCTCTGTACTTTTGGTGGTCCTCCAATGCATGTTGTCTTGGATGATGTGTTTAAAGACTCATTGCATTCTTACTCCCTTCCCCTGTACCTAGGAAGACTGAACACATTTATGTTTTGCCTGCCTCCCAGTCCCATATATAACAGAAACTGCCCTTCCAAATCTTGGTCCTTTCCACTTAAACTGAAAAACACAACAGCCTAAGGGGAAAGGGCCCTGAAAATTAGAGAAAGTGGCAGATCAACCAACGTTCTAGACATGGAGGATTCAAGGATCCCTTCCCCATCCATGGAACAGCTGTGACTATTCCCAGCACCTCCCTCCTCCTCAGCCCTGTGCACCTGACAGGAAGACAATACTTTTACCACCATTGGGAAGAACGTAACAAAATTACAAATGGGTCTTGCAGAGTGTAAGAAAGGGCTATGACGTTCAATTCTGCAAAAAAAAAAAAACTTCTTCCTTGCATTCTAAAAAAAATATATATATTACTGACTGTCCACTCTGTGATGGGTTTAATTCCATTCAGATATTGTTCCCCAGAAGAAAAGGATGCAGGATTTTACAACCACCTTTTCTTGCCCCAAGAATGATGGTGCCTGGGGGCCTACCCTAGATCTCTCAAGATTAAACAAGTTTCTAGTGGTACCAAAATTCAAGATGCTAACCCTTCAGAAATTATTGTCCCTTATCTTCCCAGGGGCATAGATGGTGGCGCTGGATTTTAAGGATGCCTACCTGCATGTTCCTGTGGCCTAGAAGTACAAGAAATAAAATTTCAGGTAGGGGTATTGCATTACCAGTTTTGTGCCTTACCATTTGGCTTACCTATTGCTCCCAAAGTTTTCACCAAATGTCTGGCACCAATCATTGCCTTTTTCAGGATACAAGGGTGTCCAAATCTGTTCTTACCTGGACAGTGTCTGATTCAGGTAAAGTCTCCCACGGAATTTCAGAGATCTATGTTAATTACCATGTATTGCTTCTCACCCTCAACTTCTGGATGTCAACTCCATCCATGCACCAGAACTACCTTTCTAGTGCCAGTCGTAGACTCAGTTCACCAGAACATATTCCTTTTAGAGGACAAAATCACCTTCTTTTCAGAGTAGCTCAGAGACTTATGCTGCAAACACTACCTCACTGCAAGGGAATTCCTCTAGGCCCTAGGTTACGTGGCCTCTTGCATTATAATGATCCCTTTAGCAAAGCTACATGAGACAGTTTCAGTGGTTCCTAAAGAACACATGGGTGCAGCATTAGCAGCCCTTGGAATCCATGATCTCTTCTCCCATGTCTAAAAAAGGGATATTCTTTGGTGAGAGGAGAGTGTTCGCAGCAAGCCGGATGTACACTTCCTCTTGCTGGAGGCAACACAGACCTTGACAGTAGACCGTTCTGACATGGCACGGAGGCCTATCTGAGACACTTCAGAGTCCAGGAGATTTGAGGCAGGCAGAAAGCAAAACAGCACATTAACCTAAAGGTAATGATGGCATCACCATGGCTATGAAAGCTTTGACACAAGCTGTTCCCACGAGCTCTTCATATCTGGACAGATAGTACTACACATTCATACTCCTTGTGCAGTATAGCTGTGGATCTCTGGCATTGCCCAGCAACTCAGTGCAACACGCATAGATTCTTGCATACCTGGTCAGGAAAATTTGATGGCAGACTCCCTAAGCAAAGTTCTCGTGAACTCCAGCAAATGAATGCTGAAAAGGGAAGTCTTTCTGGACCTCATACTCCCTTGAGGAGTATCAGACATGCACATTTTTTTACTTTAACAGAAAACTGACATCTTATCAAATTCTGCTCGGGAACCCAGTAAAAAGGGTCATGGATACTGGATGCTTTTTCAGGTGAACACAAGTCTTTCCATACAACTTTCCACCAATACCCCTCATCCCCATGTTATTTCTAAAGGTAGAATCAGAGAGGCCCAAAATTATACTATTTGCTCTGTTCTGGCCCAGGCAGCATTGGTTCTCCCTCTTCTTGATGCTTAGTGGGGGGAAATAGAACATTCCCACCAAACACGGACCTTATAACCCAGAACAAGGGGTCTGTCGTACATCCCAATCTGAGAACTCCTCAAGCTAACAGTTTTAGATTGGATACTGATCAATATGATCTTACTGTGAGGATGCCTTATCTGTTCTGAAAGAGGCTGGAAAATCAAATACTAGAAAGACTTGTATAGCAAAATAGAAAAGGATGTCAGGCTGATGCCAGTCCAGTGCTGCTGTTTCTTTTCAAGCAAATCTAAAGCAGATATTTGACTATCTCTCATCTCTTCAAATGGGGACTATCTTATTTCAACATCAAAGTTCTTGTTTCTGACATCTCAACCTGTCATTTTCCATGTCTGTTTATTCCTACCTGTACATGAAACAATTTCTGAAGGGAGTAATACACCTTAGGCACCCAAAAGGGAACCCGCCCACTCCTGGGACCTGAACTATGTACTTCAAAAACTTGCTCTGCCATCCTTTGAACCTGCAACTTCAGTTCCTGTTAAACTATTGACATGGAAAAGAACCCTGCTTTTGGCACTCATTTCAGCCAGACAGGTTTCTGCACTTCAAGCCTTTATGTGCAAGGAGCCATTCTTAGTCTTCCACAGGGGCAGAGTCACCCTGAAAACAAATCCCTCCTTTATTACCAAAGGGGGGGGGGTCTCAGAAATTTCTTTAAATCAAGCCATTCACCTCCATGTGTTCTTCCCTAACTCTCAAAACAAGGGAGAGAGGATATCTCACTTCTTGGACATATACAGACCATTAAAATTTTACCTCCCCAGGAACAACTTCCCAAATATATTTGAACAGCTGTTGATAGCCTTTGCAGAGAGAAAACAGGGTAAACCAGTTAGCAAACAAACCAGTTCTAAATGGATTGCAGAGTGCATCTCTCTGTGGTATGTTCAGCATATAAAACTGCTTCCTGACAGGGTTACAGCACACTCAACCAGAGACAAAGCTTATCACTACTTTGTTTTTGAAAGGGGTGGCCATACAGGCCATTCTAGAGGCTGCCATATAGTCTCCTGTTTACATTAACTACCACCTTGGGTCCATCTTGAGGACAAGAGCTGGGTTCATCTCTGCCCTCCTTCAGAGCCTGTTGCCCAGTGATAAGATTCCTGTCCAACCACCCACCTAAAAGCTCTTGGGGGGGGGGGGTCTTTCCAAGAATTAATGCTGCAACTTTGTCTATGATGAACATAGTACAGTTGTGTTTCTGACTTAACATAATTGTAGATATTCAAGTAGATCATTGTTGCAGTACTCTTTACCACACTCCCCCCTGCCTCTGGTAGGGGTGGTTCCCCTCATCCCATTCATCATCCCCACCCCCTTCCTTTCCTACCCCTTAGGTCAGGGACCTGGTCTCATAGTAAGGACACTTGGAAAAAGTCATGCTTCACCTCATGACCATCGGACTTCTTAATCCCTGGACAAGAAAGAACTAAAGATGGCACCGGCTGACGCACTTTTTTATACCCCAATGTCCAGTCATCAGTCTGCAGTAGATGTCTGCTAGCTGGTGTACATGAAAGACTTTGGCATTCAGGCCACCCACTACCTTCTGCATGGCAGGAAGTCCCAAGAATCAGTACTGCAACACAAATTACTCTAACCTCTACAGTTATGATACGTTAGAAACACAACTCTACTTTTACAGGCTGTGAGTGAGAGTGCACTCACTGGATGCTGCCATTCTTTCAGACATTTGACTGCTAGTTATAAGTATTGTGTACAATAAAGCTGTTTGAGATTAAGTGGTATATAAATGGCAGTTTTTTAAAGAATTCTGTTTTCTCTTTTGTGTAGATGAGTGAGAAAATTAAGGAGCTTGAAAAAGAATTGATGGCTGAAAAACCATGGCAGCTAAGTGGGGAAATAACTGGAGAAAAACGACCTGAAAACAGTCTTTTAGAGGAAACTGTGGACTTTGATCATGCCATCAGGATGGGTATGTGTCATATGATTATTTTCCTATTTCTTTTGAGATATCATTTTTCATATGGCAGGGCTAATTTTGAGTGGCTGTGACTTATGAAGAACTGCATTTTGAGTTGTCTGTATTTTCATAGTTTCGTATGTATGTACTATTGATATGTGAGGATCTTAAGAAGCCTAGCCTTACATTTCCATGGTAGTTTTTTGGTTCTTGTATCCCATAGGTGGGCAGAACAAGGATATGTTGGGACAGTTACTTGCTGCCACTATCCATGAGTGCTAAACCAGGGGTGAATTTGCAGGGTTCCATCCATTCATCCAAATTTTGAATAGAGTAAGAGAAGTACTTTGCTGTATGTGGAGTAGAAGACAGTTCTAAATTAATTTTTCCAGCATGTCCTATTTATGTTGCAAAAGAGATGGAGATCCTTTGATTGGATGTGCATGCTACCACTGGACATGTTAATGAATCAAAGATCAAAAAGGACTGTGTCTGTTAGGGCTCTATATGCAAGGCAGAAGTCACCTCTTAGCAGCCTGTATGATACTAAGAAAAGAGACAAGACTTTGAGGTAAGATAGAGAGTCAATTATCCGAACACAGCCTTCCAAAGTTTTCGGGTAGGAAAAATCATAGTCTGAATATGTAAACATACATATTCATTTTTGCTTATTTTTTGAGCTTGTATCCTTCTCGTGTGAAAAATATTCTTTATTTCCACTGTAATCACTGAATGATTGAAAAGTGTATTCCCTGCGTGCAGAAAAAACAAGATTTTAGAAGTTTTTTTTTTTATCTGGTTCAATTGTATGTTTGATTATTTGAACAGTTAGACTACTCAAACTACCCTAGGTCCCATTTAGTTCAGATAAGCGAGACTCTGCTGTAGTCTGCATAGTTTTACGTTCTAGGTCCTTGATATATATATATATTTTTTTTTGTGAAAAAGTGTTGTGTTTCCAGTTGTGACCGATGTTTGCACAGGTACATCTTAAAAGGGGCATTATAAACAATGATTGGCCTAATGAGAGCTGAGTGCAGTTGAATGATTGCATCATTTGACCTGTACGTATTGTGGTGTATTCACTGTAGGTGATTCGATTGCTTGCAGTGCAGCATTAGAGGGTGCTACAGCCTTCAGATGAGATGTTAAATAGAGGTCATATCTGCTGGTGGTAGCTCAAGTGGATGTAAAAGATCCTATAACACCTGTTCCCCTGATGCCTTGTCCATGTGTAACCTAGCAATTGAAATGCCATCTCAGGTCACCACTGAAAAGAGGAGAGTAGCGTAGTGGAAATAATCTCGCCAACAAGAGGTAAATAAATAAAATCAATAAAACATGGATGTCTATATAGCTGTATCCGTACCTGTATCTAGAGAGAGAGGGAGATTTATTCACACAAACACATGCGGAGTTGCACATAATTTGCCATTCAGCCTTTTTATAAATATATGTAATCTACCATTGCCCTTTGGATCTGAGTTATACACAAGGAAGGGCAAGAAATTTTGTAACCACCTTTGTTAGTTCTTCATGACATACTTTTGTTTCAGTGTCCTTAAAATTACAGTGGTTTGTTATTTACACTTATGAACCAAGTAGTAGGGAAAGAAGCAAAGCGCTTCCTCTTTTTGATGTAGAACTTGTACATATAGATTAACTTCAGCTTTCCCACTGTGCATCTCAGACTTATTTTTTCAGAATGTATTTTTGTTTCTACCAGTACACCGTCAAAGGTCCATGCAGATAGCTACTGCATTCATATGAGTAATGCATGCATTTATTTGTAGTACATGCAAATTAATAGCTAAGGAGGAGGGCCAGGGGTCTCAAATGAGTATTTGGATTAATGTTGTTTATTGTAAAATCTGGTGGTGCAGCGGTAGTGTTGTTGCCTCACAGCAAGAGGTTCTCCCATTCGATTCTCGGCTGGAGTGTGGGGGGTGCCTTCTGTGTGGAGTCTGCATGTCCTCCCTGCGGTTGTGTGGGCGTTCGAAAGACATGTGTAAATGGGCATGCCTTCGTTAAAGGTTGAACGTCGAGCTGGCACCTCGGCATTCCTGAAAATCTACTGCCAATCATTAGCGGACCAGAGTTCCGCTGTGGCGACCCCTAACCGGGAAAAGCCGAAAAGACAAACAACGACAACATTGTAAAATATCTCTGGCTTCAGTGCCTGTTATGCCATTGAGGTAGCTGAGACTTAAATGTCTCTTTTGCTTTTCAACATCACAGTAGCCAAAGAAATAATACCTTGTTTACAGTTTCACAAAAGTTTGCTCTGCTCAACTGTAAAACTTAAGACAGTTGCTTTGTTCCAACTACTCCTGCTTGTTTGGGTTGAATTGCATCCATCCAGAATACTGTTCTGTTTGCAGTAGCACTAATTTATTAAGGTATCCAGGACCGTTTTCATTGTTGATCACAGAATCTTTCCTCTCTTTGAGTGTAGTCCTGTCACCACAGAAATGAGTAGTCATCCCAGTGACACTGGGCTCTGATCTGTGCATTTTTGAATTATGATACACCAAAGATGAGTACAACATTATTAGCTCAGCTATGGCTTTGCCTTTGGCTACTCTTTAATGCTGTTTTTGATTTATTGTCGGCTCTGTTTCTTTCATCTGGACTGCTCCTAAGCACCGTGAGTGTCAAGTGCATAGTATAGTGATCACATTGGTAGTTTGCACCATGTTTGCTCTGTTGTCACTTCTGTGTCTCCATTGAACCTTTACATGACCACGCAAATATGTAGATCTGAAGTAGTTTACTTCATTTGGTCTTCAATCTTTGGGTTTCGGATCCGACATGGCTGCATAGCTAGCATCATTGAACCAAGCTGTTAGCTCCTCCCCCTACCCACAATGCCCCCTGTCTCCTTCCTCCCTTCAGATCTCGTTTGCAGCTGATACAGCCAGCAAAGTGGTCTGAGCTATTGGCAGCATGGTGTGTGCTTTTGGTCAAAAATCATGTAAGTGAGTTAGTTTTTCCTTTTTCTAATCTCCTTTGCTACCTGTTTTGCTATGCTAAAGGGGAAGGTTCCCCCGATCCTCCCCCGAGTATGTCTTCTTTGAAGACATTAGGGAAATCCTGTGCCAGAAAGGGGGGTGGTCTGCCCAAAAAATGACCCCAGACGAAGCAGTGTGTCTTTAGGCATTCGGCATGGCCCCATCTACTTCCTGGTTGTCCCCTCCTGTGGATCCCTTAGTGGATCTAATAACATCTCTTTCGTGGAAGGAGACGGACACATTGGAGCCTATCCCGAAGCGTCCTGACAAGGTCCTCAGTCCCCCAGCAGACAGGATGTACTGATTCAAAGGATCCTTGGTAGATGCTATGGTCGTGGCAGCAACCACAAAGAAAGAGCTAGCTCAGGAGAGCTCTACGGTCTGCCCTCCTGACCACGGGTCACTGACTTTGAACCATTTTGGAAAGTGGGTATATGCTTCAGTGACCTTTGCCATCTGGGCGCTGAACTATATGGCACACCTGACTTTATTTACAGTGTGACCTAGTCTAGGGAGTCCATGTCGGCAGAGGACAAAGACATTCTACACCCGAATTGCCACTCTAAAAGCCATTTTTAATATGTCCATGCACCTTCTCTCCCATGCCACAGAGGGAGTGCTAGGGCTTGCCAGTTCAGGAATCACCATCAGGCGTCATTCTTGGCTCCGGCTGTGTCAGTTCTCTGACCCCTTTAAGACGTCGTTTACCAACACCCCTTATGATGGTTCTTCCCTTTTTGGAAAGTCAGTGAAAGAGACACTTGTCTAAAGTGAGAAGGATGGGAAGACTCTGTCTGCCGTTGGGATCTGCTTCTCCTCCCCCTCAAAGATCCTTTTAAAGGAATCAGCGAGGGTCGCAGAAGATGTGGTTCCGAAAGTCTCAGGCGTTTTCCTGGGACATTAAGGACAATTCTTCCCCCTGAGGGAGAGGGGGTTACGATAGGCTCTGTCCCAGAGGCAGAGGGTGTCCGAGAAATACTGGGTCCCATGAACCTTAAACATACAGGCCCGGGCAGCAGCCATAAAGGGTTCCCCAACTGCTCCTCTCTGGAGGCAGTCGGGGGGATTGCCTTTTGCTGCACCCAGCGTCATGGGAGTCCATTGCAAACAGTCGCTGGGTGCTGCAGATCATATCCAGAGGCTATTCAATTCCCTTCAACCAACTGCCTCTTCTTCCCAGACACCTCCCAGATGTTCCCACCCGCTCAGTGGGAGGGAGCAGCCTTAGAAGTAGACAAGCTGCTAAGAAAACGAGTCATCCAAAGGGTCCCCCCGACCAGTCTGGATTGGGGATTTATTCCAGGTTCTTTTTAGTGCCAAAGAAGACGGGGGACCTAGGACCCATCTTGGATCTTTCCAACCTAAGTAACCAAGACAAAATTTCAGGTGGTCACTTTTCTCTATGTCCTGCCATATCTGCAGACAAATGACTGGATGTTCTCGATCGTCCTCCAAGAGGCTTACTACCATATCAAAATGGACAGATGCTCCTGGAGGTTTCTCCGCTTCCAGCTAGGAGCCAATCACTTTCAATTCAGAACCCTTTCCTTTGGTCTTGCCACTGCCCCCTGGGTGTTCAAAGTGATGGCAGTAGTTGTGGCTCACCTGAGGCTTCAGGCCATTCCGGTCTTTCCGTACCTGGACAATTGGCTCTTTGCTGCCCCGACCAAGCATCTTCTATGCCAAGCCAGGGACTCTTTTCTACTCTTGACCAAAAATCTAGGCATTACCATCAATCTCTCCAAATCAGCACTGACTCTGGTTCAGAGCCTGGACTTCATTGAAGCTCAGTTAGATATGATTCAAATGCAGGTCTTTATTACCCCGGAGAGAATACACAATCTGAAGGTGCATGTCTTGCAGGTTCTTCATGCAGAGGGTTCCAATGGCGGAATCGGTTCTCAGGGCATTTGGTTCCATGGCAGCTACAATCCAACTACTGCCCTTACCACACCTTCACATGTGCATTCTACAATGAACTCTTGCCCTCCAGTGGTCTCTTCTGGACCAACCTTTGTCTTATCCTGTTCGAATATCCCAGATGTGTAGGGACTCCCTTATTTGTTGGATTCAGTCTCTGGACCTAACGGAGAATCTTCCCTTTCTTCCACCCTTGCCCAAAGCCACAGCGACCACGGATGCCTCCTTGCTCGGGTGGGGGGGTCATTGCTCAGGACGGACGGTCCAAGGCACGTGATCCCTTTCCGAGACATATCTGCATATCAACATGCTAGAGATCAGATCAGTGCTTGTAGCGTTGCAAGCTCTTCATGCCCATCTGCCTCTAGGGACAGTTGCCATCCAGACTGACATGTCAGTAGTCTGGTACATCAGCAAACTGGGGGGGAACCAGATCCTACCCCCTTTGTTGCAAAGCCATGAGTGTTTGGGAATGGGTGATCTCCACTGTTCGTTTTCTGGTAGCAATGCACATTCTGGGTCGGTCCAACGTTCTAGCGGACAGGCTCAGCAGGTCCATTCTGATGCCTTTCGAGTGGTCTCTGAGCCCTTCAGTGACAGAGCAGCTCTTCCTCAGGTGGGGTCATCCTTGCTGAGATCTCCTCGCATCTCCTTCTTACGCTAAGTGCAGCAACTTCTTTGCCCTGAGCCCCCCTCAAGAGAAGCCCCCAGAGATGCTCTCTTTCATGCTTGGCCACCCATCTACTCTATGCCTATCCTCCTGTGCCCTTGATCTCCAGGTTTCTACAGAAAGCTCACCGGCTGCGGAGCATAGTCATCCTTATTGCCCCATTCTGGCCTCGCCAAGTCTGGTTCCCGTCCCTACTGTCTTGCACAGTAGTTCCACCATGGACTCTGGATCCAGTTCCGGATCTTATTTCTCATCCCTCGGGGATACCTCATCCAGATCTGGTTATTCTGAAGCTCACTGCTTGGCTGCTCCAGTTCCCATGATCGTCAGGACTCCCAGCTTATTTTCCTTGTTTAAGGAAATTCTGGTTGTGGCTCACAAGTCATCTACCAGAAGAGTCTACAGTAGTAATGGAAGACTGCTTTCTTGGTAGCCATCACTTCTGCTAGGAGGATGTCGGAACTCCAAGCTCTTTCTATCAAAGTGCCTTACATGATCTTCCACAAGGATAGTCTCCCTACACACCAGTCCTTCCTTTTTATGAGCTCTGAAGCAAACATAAACAAAACTATCAATCTGCCAGTATTTTTTCCAAGTTTTCAAAACAAGGGAGAATATAAATTGCATTTGTTAGCTGTACGTAGACAACTGTTTCTATCTTCACAGGACTAAATCCTTTAGAAAATCTGACCAGTTTTGTTTCTTATAATAAACCTTTTTTGGGCAAACCAATTTCCAAAGTTACAATTGTCAGATGGATAACTGAATGCATTGCCAGGGCCTGTTTAGCTAAGGGGCTCTCTGCCATGTCAGCTAAAAGCACACACTACCAGGTCCCTCGGTATTCTGGTGCATGGTCTCTCTGGAAGACATTTGTTCTGCTGCTACGTGGTCCTCATTTCATACCTTCATTTCCCATTACAAGTTGGATATCATTTCCAGAGGTAGGGCTTCATTTAGCTCCACCGTGCTCCAGAATATCCTTCCATGAGGGCCTCCCAGGTGTAAGTAGCTGGGGACTGGGACTCTGTCCCAAAGATTGAAGACCAGTACTGGTTTCTGTTAAATCCATGGCAGCAGTGAGGTTGGTCTTTAAATATGTGTGGGTCAGGTTCATGGAGTACTCTGGTTTTATTCTTTTTTTTTTTCTTAAAACTAAAACATGTTCTAGTAAAATACTTGTAGAAAATTAAAGCAAATTTTTTAGTAAAAGAATCATTATCTGCTTTTCAGATTTTATGTAATTATTTATTTATTGCATTTGTTGTCCTAGTTGTCCTTTTAAGACAGTGGCCCTTTTCACCAAGGAAGCCTGGAGTGTGAGGTCATTAGGCATTTTTAGTTAATATAATATAGTATTATGTACAGTTTGTACTTGCAGTACTGTAAGAGTGTCAGTTTGTACAACTAGCTTGTATACAGTTAGACATGGGTAACCGTTCATTGACTACAAGAACTGCAGAGAGCCATAATGCTAGATACAGTTGGTAGCACAATGAATTATGTTTTTTTACAGAGAGTAGAGTTAGCACAGCACAGTAATTACCTAGCATGTTTCCACATACTGACCATGTGACAATGCAGGATTTGTAGCATGATCTGGGTTATCGAAGGGTAGGGTACTTTATTATTTCTGTGTGTGAGTTTGGTCTGTAAGTGACTGGATCAAGGAGAAGATCACAGGTGTGCAGTAAAGATAGATGGGTGCTGTGAATGGTATGAAGTAAGAACTCTGTGGGGTTATGAAGGAAACTATAAGCAGACTGGAAGTTTAAGAGGTGATGTAATTTATTAAAATTTTGTCAATTAGAGTTTGATGGAGAGCTTACCCATGGTGACGGAGAATAGTGTAATAAAATGAGAATTTGTAATAATAATAGTGGTGGTGTTGTTTGTCTTTCGGCTTTTTCCCGGTAAGGGGTCGCCACAGCGGAACTCCGGTCCGCTAATGATTGGCAGTAGATTTTTACGAAACGCCGAGGTGCTAGCTCGACGCCCAACCTTCAACGAAGGCACACCCATTTACGCACAGATGTCTTTCAAACGCTACCCAACCACGGGGAGGACATGCAAACTCCACACAGAAGGCACTCCCAAGCCGAGAATCGAATGGGAGAACCTCTTGCTGTGAGGTAACAATGCTACCACTGTACCACCACGTGTATGTTCTTTCTTTAGGAATTGTATCCATAGGGTCCTCTTGAAGTAGGTTATGTTTTAATTTTTGATGTTTCTGCACAAAGAGCCTTCTGTAGCCTGAATTAAGGCACAGTTAAAGCTCTAAACAAAACTGTTTTTGGTTTTGGATATAACTACAAGTAAATCTGTAGAAGGAAGTTTGTAAAAACTCTGGCGATTGGTGTGGTTCTTGCAGAAATGTTGCAAGTGATTTAATTAAATTTATTCTAGTCCACAACACCACAGCGTATTGGTGCTGGTAGGTGCCAAAGCTTGAAAGCGCTCTTGCAAAAAACTGTACTGTGTTCCTTATCAAAGTCTCTACACCCTGTACGTAACTGACCCAAGCCATTTCAAGCTTTTTCTAGTTCTAAGTATATAGTGATCTTTCACACCACAGTGCTTCTAATAGATTTTGCTTGGAAGACCTTCTGCAATAGATAGTAGCAGAGATTGCCTTTCTGGAAACTTTCTCAGAACAATTGTTTGAGAATGTCATGCTTCTTATCTGGCAGCATGCATGAACCATATTAGCATATGCTGTAATGTCCCTGTTGCATATTGGGGGCATGCCTGCCTATACTTTCCATTTCTGTCTTGCAGCTGTTGAGGTTTGGATTTGACTGTGACATCCAACATTAGAAATTTACTGTACTGGATGCCTAAAAACAAACTTTTGTATTGGTCCTGCAATCCTCTGATCTCAAGTTTAAAACTCACACAGGAGTCCCTTCTGTTGCCTGAGGCAGGTATTACAGCATCATAGATTGTGTCAGTTCTTTAAAGTGGTCAGTCAGATCAAAAGTCTTTCCCTTTGCTTGAAAGGTTGCATTTGGGGATAGTGTCTGCTGGAAAAATGTGGACAGAGTTTCCATTAAAAGTGTCAGGTTAGACCTGAAGAGAGAGAAAAAAGGGGAAAGCCAGAGGCCAGTCCACAGTCCAAGTTTGTCCCATTTTCTGAGCCTAGTGATAGCCTCTTAACTTTCACTAGGAGGTCGATGACTGACATCACCTTAGTATCAGCTTGTGGGAGTAAAACGTGTGAAATTGCACACCATCTGTCCTCAGCAGCACACAGCCTTCTCGGCTTCGTACACAGAGTGAACTCTTGAGTGCCTAGTACATGTTTCTAAAGTCAAGATGAGGCCTGAGAAAGCTGAAATTTACTTCTTCACCTTCCTTCCCCGTGAACTGAAGGCTTCCTGTGAAGATATAGCTGGCCCCATAGACCTTCTTTTGTCTGGTGGGTTCTCCATACCTTTGAAAACAATAAACTTGGTGTTTGGCACCTGGTGGGAGATCACTGACTGACTGAAGTGGGAGCACATTCTCTGAATATTGCTGTCTTCCAGAAAAGAGCTGTCTGCCAGTCTCAACCCCTGGTTCTGCTGCTGCTGCAGAATACTGTCCATTGTGTTGATGATATTTAACCCAAGTCGTGCAATGTAACCATTGCGTCTCCCCTGCCTTTGTCTCAGAAGGAGGGTGTACGGCACTGCGTACTAGTATTCAGAAACATTCTTCCCTTCTGAGCCCTTGTAGTTAAGGGAACGTGATGTTACTGTGATCTCTGTTTCTGAGATTTTCAGAGATAACAAACCCTTCTTCTAGGTTGGTGAACTCACCTGTACTCCCAGTCAGTGAAAGGAATGTGGTTCTCCTGGAGAATGTGCTCCATATCAGTAGTTTAATCCAAATGTACTTCACTTGGCCCGAAGGACTTGAAGAAGAAACTGCTTCTTGGGCCTCTCCAACAAGTCAGTGACCCACTGCATTATGTGATAAATAAGCACACACATGCAAGGTTATACCCCTTGGGCAAGAAAATTATGTTGCTCTGGTAGTGACTGAGAGACAGAGGAGGTCACTGTGTTAAGATTTGATATTCCCAGTGAAGAGAATGATCTGTTGGGTACTCTGATTTATGCCTCTAATTTTTTTCCTGGAAATGCAGGGTGTTCCAGAAATTGAGAATTCCAGGGAGTGACCTGTTTACCACTTGAGAGAATGAAATCCCCTCTTCTTGTTATTTTAACAAGTTAAAGTGGAAGTAGTGGTGAATGTGTTCTGTCTGATGTAACTTAGGTGGTGGTTGTTACACATTCCTGACATGCTTGCATGTTCTACACACATTGCAAAATTCAGCGAAGAAAAACAAGAATCATTCTTTTGTATCATGATGGCCAGGAGGGGCATATATTTAAGTGCTGAAGTCCCTGATTTTAAAGGTAAGTATCCAATTCCAAGCTGAAGATATCCATATGGTTAGGGTAACAGCTGGCTCCACCTTGACCCCTGGATTCTGACATGGATCCCAAATTCAGCTTGGTGTGCTGTTTGGTTTCTTAGGTTTGTTGAGGCTTTTAAGGAACTCTTTAACTCAGCAGACCTTGTCTTCAAATGGAAACTGTTCTCAGTTTCCATGGTCTTGTATCATGCACCACCACAAACTTCTGTCAGTTTGCAATTGATCTTTACCTAGCTTGGGTACCTGTGTTACTTGAGCTTCCGTTATGTTATGGTTAGAGTATGTGCTGGCTTTCTGTACTCATCATGACATCATGGAAGGCAGGATTATGGCCCAGCACTTGTCTGGTCAACTAGTTCCATAAATTAATACTGTATCTATGAACTGTTTTTGAAGAACCGCTTCTGTCTGTGGGACCTGAACTTTACGGTCAATGCACTTGCCTGCATGTTTTTTGAACCTTTATAGGTCAGCAGCATTGAAGATGTCTTAGAAAATGTGTTTTCTTGGGAAAGTCATCTGTGCAAGTAGGATTTCTAAGCTTCAGGCCTTTATATGTAGAGTGCCATATGTGGCCTTTCAAAAGGATAGAATTTGATTCAGAATGAACCTACATTTCCTTATAAAGATGATTTCAGATTTACAACTAAGCTAGTCTTTACTCCCAGATGTCCTTCAAGGATGCATCTGCAGTCCTTACAAATGGGTTGTCCTGTCGTCGGGCAGCCCTTCAGTCGGCCGGATTCCAAAGTCTGGGTCTGGCCTCGGCTGGTGTCGCACTTCACCCGACGTCATAGCTGCAGTTCTTTGGGTATAAAGGCATCAGCCGACGCCATTTTCCCCAGTCTTTCTTGCCGCGTGGCGCCCGAAGCAGAAGCTGTTCGCAAGTGCCGGTTGGTCAGATCCAGAGATTACTACTACCGAATATCGGACACCATCCCTTTGTATGTTTCTACCCCAGCACGTGGTGCTGCTAGGCCTCCTGCGCAGCCATGTCTATAAAGGCCTTTGCCAGGGCTAAAGCAGCCAAAACTTCTAAGTCTGTGCCTGTTAAGCCCCCCTCTCATAGGCCCAGTTCCAGTTCCCAGATGCTTACTCTGGCAGAGGATCTCATCTCTTTAATAAGGGGATCCCAATCTCACCCAGACAGGGCCTCTCAACCTCCAGAAAAGAGACCTAGAGCAGAGCCCCCTGAGCCAGTGTCCTCAGATGACTCTTCTGATGATACAGACAATACAGACCATCCAGAGGCTCCTTTTTCTACTTATGAAGATTCAGATGCTGAAGAATCGATTCCTTCTGCTTCTTCACCAGAGGAATTTTCATTTGGGGAAACTTTACATGCCATGAGAGAGCAATTCCAATGGCAGGGGCAAGATTTCTCAGATTCAAGGAAAAGGCTTAGGACCTTTTTACACTTACCGCAACATAGGCCTTTAGCTATACCTCCAGTTCTTCCTGTTGTGGATGATGCATTCAATGATGCTTGCACTGCTCCTGATACTTTACCTCCAGCCCCTGCTAAGCCCGATAGGTTCTACAGGGTCCCGGACACTCATCACCATTTATACAAGGCTCCTTTCGCAGATCCTGAGACTATCTCCCAGGGGCCTAAGGCAGTAGCTTGACCTCAGCTAAAAACCCTCTCCCTTCTGAAAGGGAATCCAGGTCCTTAGAGATGGGGTAAAAAAGTATACACCTCTGCTACTCTCTCAGCTAGAGCATTGAACTGTCAGTTTCATATGATCCAATACCAAGAGTTTATGCTTGATCGGTTAACTAAGAAACTGTCCTCGGATGATTCTTTAGATAAGAAATATGTTCTAGAAATGGTGAATAACATTCAGCAGGTTAGTAACCATTCCTTAAAATGTGGCTATGATGCACTGGAGGCTTCATTTAGATCAGTCATGACTGCCACAGTTATAAGAAGGCATGCATGGTTGAAAGAGCAGGTCTTGCCGGATCATGTTAAAGCAAAGCTATTAGATGCTCCTATGGATAAGGTCAGTTTATTTGGTTCTCCTGCCCAACAGGTACTGAAGAAAATGGAAGAGAAGGCAAAATCTGTACAAACAGTAAAAGATTTCTTACAGGTTCAGCCTCCAAGGTTTAGCAGGAACTGGCCTTCCAAAAATTGGTCCTTTCCAGACTCCTCTAAAACTCAGAGAGGCAGGAATAGGCGTTCAAGAGGCAGAAATCAATCCAGAGGAGGTGCCTACAGGGGACGCCAGTGGCAAGGTAACAACCAACGAGGCACAGACACAACCACTACCACTGCAACAGGACAATCACAGTGACTTGGCTTTGACACCGCCTACCAGGGAACAAATAGCAGCACCCTTAGGCGGAAAGTTAGCACTATTTTCAAAAAACTGGCACTATAATATCCTAGCAGACATATTAAGCAGAACTACCTCGGATGCTCACGAATGGATGCTACACCCGGACATCTTCAAGGCCATCACAAAGAAATGGGGACTGCCACAAATAGACCTATTCGCATCCCCACTCAATCACCAGCTCAAGAAATTCTGCACAAGGACATACCACCCACTTGCTTGGAAGGTGGACTCTCTATCCTTCAGTTGGAAAGGCCTGACAGCATATGCATTCCCACCTCTTCCTTTGATGCACAAGGTGCTATTGAAAATCAAAGAGGAACGTCCAAGGATAATTCTGATAGTTCCAGACTGGCCAAGACAACATTGGTACCCATTACTAAGGAGCATGTCTCGGGGGAGAATGTGGACACTGCCCCTGATTCCCTTGATGTTAACTCAGAGCAACTACAACATCCTGCATCCAAACCTGAAAACTCTGCAACTGACTGCCTGGAACATTACATAAGAGCAACTAACCCAGATTTATCCCAAAGGGTTAAAGACATTATCCTTGAGGCCGGCAGACCCTCAACAAGAAGGAACTATGCAGGAAAGTGGGAAAAGGTTTCTCATTTGGAGTACCGACAGGGGCAAAGATGTGTCAAAGGTAGACACTGCCAACATCCTGGAGTATTTGGCAGAGCTTTTCCATACAGGCCTGTCCTATTCCTCCATCAAAATACATGCTTCAGCTATTTCTGCAGAATACAGCTTCGATCCACCTGTCTTTTCGCATCCTCTACTCAGGCAGTTTCTGAGAGGAATTAAGAATGTAAAACCTCCTAGGAAACCACCATTACCAGCATGGGACTTGAACTTTGTACTAGAAAAATTGACACTTCCCACTTTCGAACCAGCAGCAACAGCAGATCTTCAACACCTATCCTGGAAAACTGCTTTCCTGCTGGCAATTACCTCAGCAAGAAGGGTTTCGGAACTACAGGCTTTAATGGCAGTACAACCCTTCCTAATCTTCCATCAAGATAGTGTCCATGAGAACTAATCCTACATTTATGCCTAAGGTGGTATCCAGAGTGTCTTTAAACCAGGCAATCCACCTACCTACCTTCTTTCCCAATCCACAGAACAGGGGGGAAAGACTGCTGCATACCTTGGATGTGCATAGACAGTTACGTTACTACCTGGACAGAACCAAGGGCAATAGAAAATCTGACCAGCTTCTGGTAGCATATGCAACAGGAAGGGAAGGAAAAGCAATTTCCAAACAGACAATCTCCAAGTGGATAGGAAATTACATTAGATTCTGTTACTCCTACCATGGAAAGCAAATTCCACAGAACATAAGGCCTCATTCTACAAGGGCTACAGCCACTACCACAGCTTTCTTACGAGGAGTGGCTACCAAGGACATTATAGAGGCTGCCACTTGGACCTCCGTGCATACATTTGCCAAGCATTATAACTTACCATTATACTCTAGATCCCGAGCAGGGTTTGCCACTGCTGTTTTGCAAGGGATCCTAACTACACCATAATTTCTTCTTCCTCCCCCCTAGTTTGGCTATGGTATTCTACCCATTTGTAAGGACTGCAGATGCATCCTTGAAGGACATAGTACAGTTTTGTACCTACCATAAATGTAGATGTCCGAACAGGATAGCATCTGCAGTCAGGATTACCCACCCTCCTTCCCCTCTGTGGTACTCCTAGGGTATTTGCCCACCTAATAGCTAGCTGGGGGGGATCTCTTATGGTGTATTTGTTTGTATATATGTACATACATGATTATTTTTTGTGTTTGCCTTCTACTATTTGGAAACATTGGCATTTATCCAAAATTTAGCTATCCAAGAGGGCAACTGGCATCTGGGGCAAGAAACACTGAGGAAAATGGCGTCTGCTGATGCCTTTATACCCGAAAAACTGCAGCTATGACGTCGGGTGAAGTGCGACACCAGCCGAGGCCAGACCCAGACTTTGGAATCCGGCCGACCGAAGGGCTGCCTGACGACAGGACAACCCATTTGTAAGGACTGCAGATGCTATCCTGTTCGGACATCTACATTTATGGTAGGTACAAAACTGTACTTTTTCTTTGTAGCTGTTGAAATTAGATGTGCAATTCACACCCTGGATTTGCAAATGCAGGTAAGGAATTGTGCAAGTCAGCTGCATAAGTTTAAGAACATACACTATGTAGTCTTAATGCTAGCAAGAGTATGGCTTTCATTTAACTAGGTAAATTCTTTTTAAATGAATTAGTATCTTTGCTTTTTACAGCTAGCATTGTGTCGCCAACAATCCTCCTCCTGCCTTACCCCTGCTGCTGCCACTTCTGTAAGCCTACCAGAGCTAGGCCAAAATCTTTCCGTAACTCAAATGACTGGAGCTTTTCTAATTGTAGCCCTAAGTGCATTACATGGTGGCTGATATGAGCACTGACCTCTCTGCAAGTGCCTCTTGTGCTCATGCCTTTGTGTTCATGTTCCCACACATGGATAGAGCTACCATGACTGACTTGGGAGCACCTAACCAATGTCAGTGTTTCCAGGCTCATTCTACTCATCACTCATTAGACCCATTATAGAGTACAACGCCCCTTTTGGTATGTACCTCACAAGACATCTACAACAACTGGAAAGGCTGCAGAAATACCTCACAAAGAGGATTACTGGCCTCAAACAGATGCCCTAAGCAGACTGTCTCAAAAAACTTCAGCTTTACTCCGTCACATATCGCCTACTCAGAGGTGATCTCTGCCTAACATACAAAGCTATGTCAAACCCAGAGCTGTTGGACATGCTCCATTTAAAGAAGTCCCAATCCCTCCAAGCTACATGCTCTAGGGACCTAAACCTTGTCACCACAATAAACAGGACATGCCGGTAGGATAGATTTGTGTCCCAGAGACTTCCCATACTCTGGAATAAACTACCTATCTATATCAAACAAAGCTCCTCATTAGTACTCTTCAAGAAAAATCTTGAGGATTGAATGGGAAATAGGAAATTCATCCCGGGGATCACTTCTGTAGCTCTGCTCGACAGTGGCACAGGAAAATAATTTTCTTGGGTGGAAAAAGCCAGGGTACCTTTTTGGCTGGGCTTGTATAGGCCTTAGGGCCGATAGCCTAGTACCTACCTATGAACAGGCCTTTACATGCAAGCAACAGAGAGCTGACTACACCACCAGTCCTTCCTTCCAAGAATAGGCAAACAGTCCTCAGCCACTCCATTCCCATCAACCCCACCCAGCTTCTTAAGTGCGTGTACCATTAGTCAGACTTAGTCATCTGGGCTGTAGTCAGGGTTGTGTCTATCTGAACAGCTCAAGGAAAGCCTCTTCACCCAAGCAAAGTACAGCAGCACTCACTTAGGTCACGTTACATGAACCCTGTAGCTCTCTGACACACCCCTTTATCCCTATTTCATTCTTCATTATGTCATCTCATTATCCCCTTTACTTACTGCCTCTCATTCATCCTACTTCCCTATTCTGTTTGCATCTCTCACACTTCTCCTTTCTACTGCTGTTCTCTCTGCATGGGTCTGACACCTTTTATTTCTTCTCCCCATGGTATCCTTTCTTGCAACTGCTCTCACTTGCCACTTTAATGTCTTATCTCTCTGTATAATGATATGCTGCTATCCCTGTAGCATAAGCCAGCTCAGTCATTATGGCTACTTCTTATCCATAAAGCTCTGCTAAGCATAATTCCATTTTCCATCTATGTCATAACATTAACTTCTTCTTGAACTAAATATTGTAGTATATGTTTGCATCTGTAAATATGTATATTTATTTTTTAAGCATATTCTTGTGTCTGTAAATGTTTTGTTCATTTTTTGTGAAGATGGTGGCTGCACAGTGACACAACGGACAGTGTCACCTGACAGCAAGAGGTTTTTCTGTTTGATTCTCAGCTGAGGTGCCTTTTGTGCAGAGTCTGCAAGTCCTCCATGTGTTCACATAGGTTTCCTCTCTAGGTACTCCGGTTTTCTCCCACATTCCAAAGACCTGCATTATGTGGATTGGATACTCTAAATTGGCCATAGGTGTGAGTGTGCATTCCAGTAGTGTGAACCTTGACTCTAGATGGTTGTCACTGTTGAAGTGACATCCTGACCCTATGGGCTAAATGGAAATATTGATTGTGGATGAATGGATTTCTTGTGTGATCCTATTCACCCGGGCTGTGCCTGCAAATGATCTACAGTGATCAGTGCACTATCCTAGTAAACAAATATAAATAAATAAAAAAATGATATAAGCAGAATTTCAGACATCTCTGCACTGGGCACTTGGTCTTCAATTCACACATTAACCAGACATTGTCTTACCTAACCAGACATTGTTTCACCAGAAGCAGGAGAGTCCGGCTACATTTGGGCAGTCAAAACTTCAGGAATCCACAGACTGAGCTGTGTTTTGGGCATGTACATCTTGTTATATAGTAATATGTAATGTCAAGTATGTATTTCTTGATTTGCAGGAAGGTTTTCTGTGGTGGTATGGAAGTAAACTGGTGCACTCTGGAATCGGTGAACAAGTGCACTTAGTCATGAAGTGCTTCATTGCATGCCTTGTTTTTTTGCACAGGGATATCCACAACTATTGTGATCGTTTAAGAAAATATCAGTGGTCCATCAAGGACCTGGGTTATTTCACAGATTAACTGATACAATAAGAATGTTGCATACCTTCAAACAATTGCACTTTCTTGGTTATATGTATATTAAGCTGTGGATATTGCATTAGCTTTTCTTTTTATTACTATTCTTTTGTTTCACTGTATATAAATTGCATTAATTCATTCTGTTTCATTGTTTGTAAGTTTAAGCAGTTTCTTCATGAAAAAAATACTTCTCCCATTTTATTTGAGGTACCTGCTAGCCAGCTCCAGCAACATAGAACAATTAAGCTCTCGCTTCAGATCTGGCAACCCAAGCTCAGTTGGTGGCTTGATTGCTTGACTGAGATGGCAGGGGAGGATTGGCATGCCCATCCTACGCTGGAAAGCAATTTGCTCCGAGATGCTGGGTTTCACTTTAATCTGAGTTGCCAAATATGTATTTTATGCCTCTCCTTTGTCATTGGGAATCATATCTGCCCTTCTCGAGTCACATTTATATGATCATTCTTTGATTTGTTAAATAATAGGAATTTTATTAAATCTCTATACAATTCTTCTGGAATTCTGGGTCGTTTGCTATCACAACTCTTTCTCTCTCTACTTTTTGTGACTTTCTTCCAACTCCTTGTTTCTGTAAATAGAATTCAAGCTCGTCAGTTGGAAAATCAGTGTCTCAAAGCTTCAGTAGAGGCTACTGAGAATCTGTATCTCATTACTTGTGTTTTACGTGAATTAGTAGTAAAAAGTTGTCCAAAAATGACCTTAAGTTCCTAGCTGACCATTTATTTTTATTTATTAACTGGGTAGGTAGGCTAGTCAGACCATAGTTCTCAACTGTTCAGATTTTTGCATTATTTCTGAATGTTTGCCTCTTATTTGGCCTGTTCTTCATACTATTTTTGTTTGTCTGGCAAATTCTTGAGGATCGTAATAATTAAATGACTGACATTTGAGTTTCAGACTTCAGATTTTAAGGCTTTGTCTCCTCCCCCATTATTTTTGTCTTTGTCCACTTCTTGTGCTAAGAAGGATGACAGCTATGCCGAGGACCATTGTCAGAGATGACTCAAACCTAGATGGGCAAATACAACAGAAGAGTAATGTACGTTAGCACTATCATGCAATATAAACGTACGTAAAGATGTAATTGAAGTTTTATACAAATATATACAGAAGTGGTAATTTGTATGCAATTATATCTAGAAGTAATTGTCTACATATATAGTTAAAGAAAAAGCATGCACTGCACCTCTGGGGACAAAGTTTGGTTAAATCTATAATGCAGAGTAGTTTACAGACTTGCTAGCCATTATTTGTAAAGTATTTACATGCTGTGTCACTAGTTGTTCACTTAGAGCTGTCTTGAAATTTACAAGAATTTTTTCTGCCCCTTTAGTCAGAAGGATGAATCATTGAGGATTAAATTTGAGTTTCATACTTCAGAAACTGCACACTAATAATGGATAATTATTTTAGATGGCTAGTCTAAGCCTTGAAAATGCTGTTTCACCAGTTCCTGTTTTAAATGGTGGTAAATTCAGAGAAATATGGTCAGGTTGAGAATTTCTAAGGTAGTTTGGCTCTCTATAACCAAAAAAATAAGGCACTGGAAGGTTCACCAGATTGAAAACCACCACTTTATTGAATGCACAAACAAAACGAACGTTGTAACTAAATCACAGCGTTTTCACCAATGCAACTTCTTCAGATGAGCATACCGACTTCTACCACCTTTTTTATATATTCCCCAATTAATCAATTAGCAAAAATGTTCACTTTTAAATCCACAGTGCAACATTATTGAGTACATGAAAATAAAATGCAATGGATGAAAACACCTTCTTAAAATCACTTTGAAATCACAGTTATGAATGCACAATGAATAAATAACCACATATAAGACATATAAAACAGTGGGCATTGAATACAAATAAAAAATATAAATGATCATCATAAAAATATTAGTAAAACTGATGTCTTTAAAATGTCATGTATAGCTGCATAAGAAGTGCAAACAGCACCAGCTACTGGATAAAACCATCAAAGCTTAACTACATAAAAGATGTGCATAATTTTCAAAGTTTAGTTGCCCTTAGTTTTAAAACAGGCTTCAATGAAACCATATCATTTAAGCTAGAGTACTTGTTGGCTTCAAGTACCAGCTGCCAGTATAACTCTCTGTATTCCAATGGCTTCCTCTAGGGTTAATAGGCAACTTCTCAATTACAAAAAAATAAAATTCAGCTCCTGTACAATTCCGTGTATGTTTATATAAAGCATTGTTGATGGTCATCTTCCTTATGTCATATCTGTGTTCATACATTCTCAACTTTAGTGTTATTTCGGTTTTGCCTATATGAATGCATCATATTTGTCACACAAAGCTAAGTAGATGATACCATTTGTGTTGAAATTGGCAAAACCTATAGTCTTGATGAACCTGTTTCTAACCTTCAAAAGATGTATGTCACCAATTGTAACATAAGGGCATTGAGCACAGCTGCCACAAGTACCTTGGCGTAAATGAAATGATCTGCCGTTTTTATGTAGTTATGTTTTTATGGTTTTATCCAGTAGATGGTGCTGTTTACACTTCTTATGCAGCTATACATGACATTTTAAAGACATCAGTTTTACTAACTTTTATGATCATTTATATTTATTTGTGTTCAGTGCCCACTGTTTCATATATCTTATGTGGTTATTTATTCATTGTGCATTCATAACTGTGATTTCAAAGTGATTTTAAGAAGGTGTTTTCATCCATTGCATTTTATTTTCATGTACTCAATAATGTTGCACTGTGGTTTTAAATGTGAACATCTTTGCTAATTAATTAATTGGGAATTATATAAAAAGGGTGGTAGAAGTTGGTATGCTCATCTGAAGAAGTTGTATTGATGAAAACACGGTGATTCAGTTAAAGCGTTCGTTCTGTTTGTGTTCTCACAGCATCTATTCAATAAAGTGGAGGTTTTCAATCTGGTGAACCTTCCAGTGCCTTATTTTTGGGTTATTGGTATGAATTTAGGCACTTTCTCCACTGACATGCTCGACAAGCCATGCTGCTTCACTAGAGACGGCTTGCACCTGTCACCCTTAGGCTTTCGAATACTGGCCAAGGCTCTTGCCACCCCCATAGTGCCTTTTTTAGGCAAGGCTAAAAAGACAAACCCACCGCTGTAAATAGCACAAGTAACAAAAAACTGAGGGTAAGGCTACTCGTTTCCAGAAGTCTAAACCTCAAAATGCACACACTCAAGGCACTCCTCAAGATGGAGAAAATCGATATATGTGTAGTAACAGAAACCTGGTTTAAGGCTCCAGAGAGCACCCCAGCACTACCAGGCTACAACTCGTACCATACATTTTGGCCACAAACCCATACCAAAATACAAAAGGCGGGGCCGTATCCATATTCATCAAGGATACCCACAACTCCAGGTTAGTGGCACAGCACAATGCTTCAGAGATCATCCACGTGCAACTAACAATGGGCAGAATTGCAATTCAAATTGTAGCTTGCTACAGATCACCCACCATGTCCCAGGACCCCCATTCTGCATTTATGGAAACACTGGGAAACATAAAGGTCCTACCAAACACCCTAATATTGGGTGATTTCAATTACCCAAACATCAACTGGGAGAACTACTCCAGTACTAACTCCCTTGCCCAACTTTTCCTAGAATTTATAAACTCAAATGCCCTGGTTCAACTGGTCAACACTCCCACCAGAGGTGACAACATATTGGACCTGGTCATCACCAACATGGGCGACCGGTGTTCCACACCAGAGGTCAACCCCTCGCTGGTTAGATCTGACCATAAACAAATCAGCTTGGATATCCATATTCCGACCCCACCCCCGGACAAGAAAACCACTGTGAAAAACTTTTCAAAAGCAAACTTCACGTTACTTAAGACCAAGGGAGAAAGTTTCAAAGCCCCCATGCTGAAGGATAACACTGTCCAAGCTGCAAAATCCTTTACTAATGCATTCTGCGGGCAGCTACAAGAATGCATGGATCGTGCCATCCCAAGCAAAACCAAGACTCACTCCTCAAAGAAAAGGAAACCAGTCTGGTGGACTCCTGCCATAAACAAGCTATACAATAGAAGGAGGATACTAGTACAGAAAAGAGTAAAATCCCAAGAAGGGAAGACATCCCTGATCAGTATCAGCAAGAAACTACGATCCCTCATAAAATCATCCAAGGCGAGCTTTAAAAGAAAAATTGCCAAGAACTCCAAAGATAACCACAAGGAATTCTTTAGCTATGTCAAGAATCTAAGTGGCAATGCTCCAATCTGCTCGGAGTTGGTGCAGAATGGCACAAAATACACTGAACTGACCGATATTGCCAACATCCTGGCAGACAGTTTCAGCACAAACTTCACCCCCCTCTCACCCCCAAAAGGGCCCATAACCATACCAGAAGAATGTAGAGTCCTTGAAATCACAGACACGCAGGTTAAAATGGCCCTCTCCAAAGCCAAAAACACAGCATCAGTGGGACCGGACAGTGTCCCAGGCTGCGTCCTACATGAGCTCAAAGACGAACTAACCCCTCACCTAAACACACTGTTCAAACTCAGCCTCTCCACAGGCTACATACCCATAGAGTGGCGCACGGCAACTGTTATTCCGCTCCACAAAGGTGGAACCACAGCAGACCCCGGGAACTATCGCCCTATAAGCCTTGACTAGCTTGGTCTGCAAGGCTATGGAGCACATCATCATGGAACTCATTAACAGAGACATTGGGAACTTCCAAACAGTGGACCCTACCCAGTTTGGCTTTAAGAGCAGATCATGCCTCCTAAACCTGGTGGACTTCTTTGAGACAGTTACCAAGGCTATAGACGAGGGAAAGGTGGTACACACAGCCTACCTAGACCTCGCCAAGTCCTTCAACACTATTCCCCATTCTGGTATTATAGACAAGCTCACCAGCCTGAACATAAACCCCTACGTCACAAGATGGGTTGCCATCTGGCTCACAGACAGAACCCACATGGTGAGAGTTGCGGGAGCTAGGTCCAACTCTAAACTGGTTACAAGTGGCGTTCCCCAGGGCTCAGTCCTAGGACCCCTCCTGTTCGGCATATACTATTCAGAGGTACAGGCAAGCACAGGAGGACTATGGCTGACCAAATTCACAGATGGCTGCAAACTAGGGGCTATAATTGTCTCTCCGGCTGACACAGACATCCTCCAAAAGGGTCTCACTGAGACGGATACCTGGTGTCAAAATCATAGCCTCAAGCTAAATGACAAAAAGTGCATCGTCATCCCCTTTGGAAAAAACAAAGTACCCACAAACTACCACATATGTGGTAGTCGCCTAAATACGGAAGATGTAATAAGGGATCTGGGGACCCAAGTAGATAGTAATCTCACCTTTGATAATCACATTGCCAAAGTGGTTAGAAAATCCTTCTACGTGGCCCACCTAATCACAAAAGGGTTCGCATCCAGATCAAAAGAGGTCATTGTGCCCCTCTACTCATCACTCATCAGACCCATCATAGAGTACAACGTCCTATTTGGGATGTACCTTACAATACACCTGCAACAGCTGGAAAGACCACAGAAGTACCTCACCAAGAGGATCACTGGCCTCAAACAGATGCCCTATGCAGCTCGACTGAAGAAACTCCAGTTGTACTCTGTTGCATACCGCCTACTCAGAGGTGATCTCTGCCTGACATACAAGGCCATGTCCAACCCAGAATTGATGGACATGCTCCACCTAAAGAAAACCTTATCCCCTCGAGCCACACGCTTTAGGGATCTAAACCTCACCACAACAATAAATAGAACATGCTGGAGGGATAGATTCCTGTCCCAGAGACTTCCCATGCTTTGGAACAAGATCCCAGTCTACATTAGGCAGAGCTCCTTACTAACACTCTTCAAAAGAAACATTGACGAGTGGATGGGAAACAGTTTACCTCTGGGATCACTTCAGTGGCTCTGCTGGACAGAGGCACAGGGAACTAATGTAAAGGGGTGGCGAAAGCCAACACATTCTGGCTAGACTTATAAATGCCTTCTGGAAGATAGCCTAGTACCGACCTATGAACTGATTTATGTATAACTGCACTTGTAACTATTTCACAGAGATTCCTGGGTGTACTGCTCTGGTTATTTCTTATGCACTTATTTGGACTTCTACACTGAGTGGCTGCTGGAAATCTTAATAGTATCAGTGGACATTTTCTAATCCATAAATGTTATTCGTTGAACAAATGAGTACAAAGCAGTCTGAAAAATTACTGTTAATAATCCTGCTGTGTTTAATTATTAGAATTTATCTTTCCGTTTTGAATTAATGCCATGTTCGTGCTCTGGTTTAGCCCCTGTAATCACAGAAGAAACCACTCTTCAGCTTGAGGACATCATCAAACAAAGGATTAAAGATCAGGTAGGTAAAATTTTAAGAGGTGTTAATTTTTCAACGAGATGTGTACATAAAACTGCACAATGAGTTTATACATGTATAATTTGGATGTTGTGAATAAAAAGTAGTGCAACATCTTATTTTACAGACATGACAATTTGTGTGTTTTTTAGATTTGGGATGATGTGGTACGCAAGGAGAAACCAAAGGAAGATGTTTTTGAGTACAAGAAGCGTCTCACCTTGGATCACGAGAAGAGTAAACTGAGTCTTGCTGAAGTTTATGAGCAGGAGTATTTGAAACAAACTAAGGTAATCCTGTTACATTTTCATATGTCTGAGGATGTATTCCTTCTGGTTCAGGCAACCTTGGCTTGAAAATGTGTCTTCAGTGGGAGAGTAGACCGGGAGCCAGTATACAGCATTAAGAAAATGGCAGAGAGAGAGAGAGAGAGGGGAGGAAGCATTGCATTAGGTGTCACATGATCCACCCAAAGCATCAAGAAGAATTTTTTTGATAACTGGAAGGCGAGATGTTCAATCTTAGATAACTTATAAGTGAAAGATAATATATGTTTATGGTTAGCTTGTTCTTCAAGCTGGCATTATTATGCAGGTTATCCGTATGCATTATCCAGCAATCATCAAATGGCAGTTTGACTGTAGATTATTAAAGCATTACTTGAGATGGCCCCTTTAATAAACTGTTAGAAACTTACACTCATTCACATTTCATTTTTTCTGAGTGCAATTTATGCTAGAAACAAGAAGCTTTTTTCAAGTTTATCTAAAAGACTTTCAAAATTGTATTATACTTTATTCCTTTCTCAGTGATTCTTCTGTTTCAGATTTTACTATTCCTTTTATCATCTTTGTTGATTTGAGTGCAATAATACATTTTATGTAAATACTAAAGTGTTTTTGATTCTCTGGAAAGCATGTTGACTATAGATGGTGACCAATTCGGGAAACTGGGTCTTGCCTTCATTATGAGGTGGGGCTGGTTCTTTAAGAGTGTGACATATGATCTAATACATCAGACCATGTTGTCGCAGGATGCAAGTGATGGTATAATTGGCCTTCCACATGATCAGTCCAAGACGTCTTTGACTGTCTATTGAAAGCTTTATCGTTTTATGCCAAAGCAAGGGCATACATTCTTGTACCTTTATAGTGGTGTACTTGTTTTTATGATTTGAATTTCCCTGGGGATATCCAGAAGTTCACATTTGCAGTACCACAAGTATTTGAAAAAAAATAGAATCCTCTTAAGATCCATCAACTGGAGAGACATTCATTCCAGCAGAAAACAGTGAAGATATATAAAAAAGAGGAGGATCATTTTTCAGGCTTACAATTTGCTGTACTTAACACCACCATCAGTGGTAACTGTCATTGCAAGTAAAAAAATAATCTAAAATCAGGACTTGCAAATGTAAACAAATATATCACATTTGCAGTAATCAACAAACAGAATAGACTTTGTTTGAACCCCCACACCCCCTGATGTGCCCCTGAAAATTAAATAAACTAATTCCAGGGTCACACAACAGCACAGTAAGGGAAGAAGT
Source organism: Protopterus annectens (assembly GCF_019279795.1). Taxonomy (NCBI): domain Eukaryota; kingdom Metazoa; phylum Chordata; order Ceratodontiformes; family Protopteridae; genus Protopterus; species Protopterus annectens. The sequence goes on along the minus strand of NC_056740.1, from coordinate 61,730,568 downwards.
ACTACACTACATTAGTTGACCTCCTGAATTTCGGCTGTGATGTAATTCAACCACCATCACTAATGATATTTCTCAAAAACTCTGCACCCAGTAAAAGCATTTGCTGACAAAGCAGTGGAACCCTTATACATGTATGCACACACATTTTATTGTGTGTCCTATCTATACATATATATATATATATATATATATATATATATATATATATATATGTAATATAATGTGTGTGTGTGTGTGTGTGTGTATATATATATATATATATATATATATATATATATATATATATATATGTGTATAAAATAAAATGTGTGTGTGTGTAAATTTATGCACACACACATACATGCATGCACATTTCTAGTTAGATATATAGTGTGATAAGAGACTTAGGGACACAGGTGGACAGTGGTCTCACCTTCAATAACCACATTGCCACAACAGTCAGGAAATCCTATGTGGCACACCTCATCACAAAGGGCTTTTCATCCAGAAAAAAGGAGGTCATTGTCCCACTGTACTTATCCCTCATTAGACCATTATAGAATACAACACCCCATTTGGTATGTACCTCTCGACATCTGCAACAACTGGAAAGGCCGCAGAAATACCTCACTAAGAGTCACAGGCCTAAAGCAGATGCTGAAGGCAAATATAATAAAAATGACTTGGAGATGGAATGCATTTCGCTGAGTTAGCCAGAGTATTGCAATCAGTGTAGTGTAGTATAAACTGGGTATAAAATAATTTGAGAAAAGGAACAACATGGAGAGAATTCATCTAGAAAATGGCCCAGTGTAGCTGGGTATAATTAATTATGGTATAAGTTACTTATTAGTTAATCCTTTGACAGGGTTAGTCCCAGTAAGCTAGTATCCTCTTTTCAGGGGAGACTTGAGGTGGTATTTATACTACTAGGGGAAATTTGGCCAGGATATCTGGGAACTTCCTCCACTCTTTTTGATAGGTGGATTGGGATCTTTTACATCCACCTGAGTGACCACCATCCCAAGCAGTTGGGCGTCTGTTAAACATCTCATCATATTGACAGCACACGCAGGAGTGCAGCAACCCCCCCCCCCCCCCATGCTGCACTTTAGTGTTGGCTATGGATCTACCTAGTGTGGGAATAGAAATTACAGCCTACTGCGCTAAAGATGAGTATGCTGTTGCACTACTGACTCTCAAAATTTTGAGTAAATGATTTTGTTCTCATTTGTTGGTAAATTTTAAAAGGTTTAGTAAGCTTTCGCTGTTTGATATGGCTTGAATAAGCTGTTCCAGAAGAATTCAAAATCTGCTTTTATTCCCTTGGAGGAGAAAGATAATCTTGGTCTAGGGTCATACAGACCTTTCTTTATTCTTTATCATGACTATGTAGTCTTTATGATGATTTCTGGCAAAAGAATGGCAAAGATATTACCAAGAGCTGGATCAGTGTTAGTTTATAGAAGGCAGGAAAACATTTGACACTGATAACAGAACCCTTATGATTCATACAGATATACTAGACAATAATACATTAAAATTAACATGTTTGGATGCTGAAAAAGCATTTGACAGAGTGAGTTGGGAATTTATTAAGAGATCTTTTGAATCATTTTGTTTTCATAAAAATGAATAACATTAATAATCAGCATCTACAGAGGAGGTGAAGCTATGGTCAAGTGTGGTGATAAGAATATAGCCTTTTTGTATGACATAATGCATATCATTCTGAAACATCGTACAAAAGTCATATTTGATAAACTGGAATATTTTACAAGTGCAGCAGGGTATAAAGTCAGTTTAAAAAAAGGACCGTAGTTATGATTTATGTCCCACCACTTATCAAGGTACAGAATCTCACCCTTATTTAGGATTCTCGCAAGATGAGATACTTGAGAATTTGGTGGAAATAGGATGTAGAGCAAAGTAGCTAAAGAAATGTGGGAAGAAATTATTCAAATTATAAGTAAGATAGGATTATGGCAAATGTTGTTTATGGACATTGACAATAAGATGCAAGTTGTTAAGATATTCTGGTCCTGCTGGTTCTAGAAGTTGGTCAGGCTTGTATGTATCAACCAGTGTGTGTGTGTGTGTGTGTGTGTGTGTGTGTGTGTGTGTGTGTGTGTGTGTGTGTGTGTGTGTGTGTGTGTGTGTGTGTGTGTGTCTATGTGTGTGTATATATATATATATATATATATATATATATATATGTATATATGGAAAAATATCAGAAAGGAAAGGATGAGTTTATTTAGTATAAAAAAAAAATGAATGAAATGGGAAAAATTGATTCTGACAAAGCAACAGGGTGGTTAGTAGCTACCAGAGTTAAAAGCATACAGTAAGGTTTATTTATTTGTTTCAGGACTCTGGATAGCCATGATAGGCAGGATTACACATGGTATTTGTAGACATTTAGGAAAGGAATACAAGGAGAGCTACATATGTACAGCATTGTATATATAAAGCTGTTAAGCACATCTTCTCTTTAAAGGAAGTTAGACTTTGAAGTAACACCAGTAGTTATATTATACATAGTAATAAGAAATACACAGAAGAATAATGAGCTTTTGTAAAATTCCTGACGTAAAAATTACCTTCAAAAAGCAACCTTAAGGTTATGTTGCTAAACACTAGGTGTCGAAACCTAGAACTGCACTCACTGGAAGCGGCCCTCACCTTAGAAGATGCTGACATCTGTGCAGTCACAGAGACTTGGTTTAGGGCCACAGAAAGCACCCCGGCCATACCAGGTTATAATTCCTTCTACACATTCAGACCACAAACTGAAAGTGTGAGACCTAAAGGAGGTGGAGTATCAGTATTCATCAAAGATAAATACACCACTAGATTGGTTAAACAAAATGATAGTCTTGAACTAATCAAGGTCCAGTTGACTATAGGTAAGACTCCTCTCTCCAAATTATAGGATCATAGGAGGTTACTAGGCTAACGGCCCCAGGGCCCTTACAAACCTAGCCAAGTTCAACCTGTGTTCTCAAATGTGTCTGCTTCAAGCAGACACTAAAATCAGCACCTATTGCCCCTGTCCAACAGAGAGACAGGTGGAACCCCTCCCTGGGATGAATTCCGGTTACCCATCCAGTCATCCAAATTGCACTTAAATAGGGCCAGTGAGGGCTTTGTTTAGTATGAATAGGAAGCTTGTTTCAAAGATGAGGCAACCTCTGTGAGACAAATCTGTCACTCCAGCAAGTTCTGTTAATGGCACGTACCAGGTTAAGGTCCTTTGAGTGAGTGACCAGTGTGCCATTTGACTTGTGAATCTGCAGCATTTCCATTAAAGCTGGGTCAGAGAGTGCTCTGTATGCAAGGCACAGGTCGCCTCTGAGCAGTCTGTACAACACAGAGTAAAGAGACAGTGATTTCAGTCTGTCTGCATAAGACATATCTTGAAGACCCTGAATTTTGTTTGTAAGGAACCTTTGTGGTCTGTCCAATTGCTACGGATGTTTGGAAAGGAATAATACCAAAGGGAGTGTTGTACTCTGTTGACCTGCTGAGGGAAGAGTACAGGAGGTTATAACCTTATTTTCTGGAGGCAGTGCCCTTACTTATGAGATGAGCAATATAGAATGCCCTTCTTACCACTGTGGAGACATGGTGATCGAAGTTAAGGTTGCTGTGAACCTGTGTGCCCAGATCTCTCTCCACTGACAGAGTGCTTAGGGTTTTGCTATTGATGTGGTAGTTTGCAGGAACATCACACTTGCCGAAGGGGATGATGATGCATTTTTTTGCATTAAGTTTAAAGCCATGACATTGGCACCAGTCAGGAACATCACACTTGCCGAAGGGGATGATGATGCATTTTTTTGCATTATGTTTAAAGCCATGACATTGGCACCAGTCATTAGTTTGCATAAGACCTTGCAGGATGTTGACATCGCTGGGAGTTTCAGTGATTACTTCCAGTTTGCAGTCATCGGCAAACTTTGTCAGCCACTGTCTTTTAGTTTTAGCCTGTACTTCAGAGAAGTAGATTCTGAATAGTAGGGGTCCCAGAACCAATCCCAGTGGAACACCACTGGTTACGGGTCTGCTGGAGGAGGTGAACCCCCCTATTTTGACCATATGATTTCTATCACTGAGCCACTTTGCAACCCACCTGACAATATTTGGGTTGATACTCTGCTGAGTGATGCCTGACAAGGGGGATTGTGTCAAAGGTCTTGGCCAAGTCTCGGTAAGCCGTATGCACAGATTTGCTCTCATCTAGGGCTTTGGTGACTGTCTTGAAGAAGTCTACCAGGTTTAACAGGCATGATCTCCCCTCAACAAAGCCAAACTGGGTGGGGATTGAACATTGGGAGATTTCCTATATCTTTGTAACTAAGGTTCATGATGATTCATCCCATGGCCATGCAGATAAGGCTGGTCAAGCTAATGAGTCTATAGTTCCCGAGGTCTGTGGATGCACCCTCCTTTGTATAAAGGGATGACTGTAGCTGTTTTCCATTCCACTATAATGAAGCCAAGTGCATAGGCTGTAACTGAAAATCGTGCTCAATGGTGATGCTAATTCTTGTTTTAATGCATATAGAACTCAGCCCGGTATGTTGTCTAGTCCCGTAGAGGCTGTGTTTTTGGACTTTGTAGAGGGCATTGAAGACCTTCTCCTCAGATATGCTAGGCAGAGGAGAAGTATTTGAGATGATTTGTGTATATTTGGCAGGGACAGGAGAGTTTTTACTGAACCTGTCAGCAAGCAGGATTGCTATATTCACAGGTTCCATATATGTAGTACCATTAACTACAAGTTCACCAGAAATCTGGGCCTTTACCTTTGAGGTTACGGATGTAACTAAAGAATGCCTTGTGGTTATCCTTAGTTTGCAAAGCTAATTTGAATTTGTAGTTGGCTTTGGAGGACTTATTTTCTTGTTTAAGTTGAGGAGGGAGTGTTTCCAGTTTTGAGACCATTCTTTCTTACTCCAAGACAGCAGTTTCTTTCTCCTGTTATGTAGCCCATTAATGGTGGTTGTGCAGCAGACCAGGTTTTTTTCTTTGAAGATTTTACTTTGGTTCTGTCAGGTATGGCATAGTCGATACAACTGTACAGGTGCTTGTGTAAAGCATTGGTGCATAACTCGGCATAGGTGTCTGTCCCATCAGTGAGGGGAGGGGCTAGGAAGCTATTTATGCCATCACGTAAGAGGTTGTAATTGGCCTTGGGGAAGTTTTTTAGTCTAGTTGTTGCTAAGGGGGTCTTGTGTTATAGTTACTTCTAGTGAGACTGGTTTATGGTCAGTTCTCACCAGGGATGGCCACACACTGGGGGTAGTGCAGTGGTCCCTCATGTTGGTGAGCAACAGGTCCAAGATGTTTGAGCCCCTTGTGGGTGTGTCATCCAGCTGGTCCAGGGCATTGGAGTTAACAAAGTCCAGGAACCTTTGGGCAAGTGAATTAGAACACACATAATTTACCCAGTCTATGGATGGGTAATTAGTCACCCAAAACCAGGGTGTGTGGTTGTATCTTGATTGACTCGGGCAGATCCGAGTAGACTGAGTGGATGTTCTGATTCATGGAGGGGCTCCTATAGCTGGCAGTGACCTGAAGAGGGGTCTTGCCGAACAGTCAGTTGCACCTGAGGTAATTCAAGGGACTTGTGCTGTTTCACCAATCTAGAGGTGTAGTTATCGGTAATGAATATTGATGCACCACCTCCTTTAGTGCTCACTCCTTCAGTTTGTGGTCTGAACGTGTGGAAGGAAATATAACCGGGTGTAGCTGGCATGCTGTCTGCAACCTTAAACCAGGACTTAGTGACTGCACAAATGTCAGCATCTTCCAGGGTGCCAGCTATAGGACCCCCTCCATGTACCAGGATGCCCACACTGCATACTTGGATCTAATTGAATTGTTCAAGATACAACCAAACACCATGGTTTTAGGTGACTTTAACTACCCATCCATAGATTGGGTAAATTATGTGTGTACTAACAAAGGTTCTTGGACTTCACCAACTCCAGTGCCCTGGATTGGTTGACACCCCCCACAAGCAGCCCAAATATTCTGGAACTGGTGCTCACTAACATGGGTGATTTGTTGCACCACCCCATGTGTACGGCCCTCCCTAGTGAGGTCTGATCGTAAATCCATCTCATTAGAAGTAACGAATAACATCTGACCCCCATTAGCAGCAACTCAACTAAAAAAACTTCTCCAAAGCCAATTACAACCGAATACGTGACTGCATTAGTAGCTTCATAGCCTCTGTTCTCACTGATGGCATGGACGCCTGTACTGGGATGTAGACAAATGCCTTCTATAAGCATATATACAAATGTATTGACTCAGGCATACCTGATGGACTCAAAACAAGATCCTCAACAAAGAACAAGTCTGCCTGGTGGATATCTGCCATTAGCAGGTTATAGAATAAGCGAAAGAAATTGCTGTCCAAGAGCAGGAAGGAACGGTCTCTGAATTGGAAGCATTCCTCCCTCTGCTTAAATAAGCAAATAAGACAAATAAGGCACTCTAAAGCTAAATTTGAATCTAAATTAGCCTCCTTTGCTAAGGATAACCATAAGGCCTTCTTTAGCTATGTCAGAAACCTTAAAGGAAAAACTCAGATCTGCACAAAACTGGTTGTTAATGGTGCCATTTATATTGAACATGCAGAAATAGCCAATCTGCTAGCTGATGATTCAGTGAAAAACTTTTTCTCCACGTCTCCAACACATATCCCCAAAGCAACCCTACCATCTGCCCTCCACCTAGCATCTCCAATGAGCAGGTCATAAACACCCTCTCCAAAGCCAAAAACACAGTCTCTATGGAACCTGATAATATCCCAGGTTATGTTCTAAATGGATTAGAACAGGAACTTGCTGCACTGCTGGGTACTCTTTTTAACCATGGTATAAGCACTGGTTTTGTACCAGCTGAGTGGAAAACTGCAACCATCATCATATTACATAAAGGAGGCGCCTCCACAGACCCTGGGAACTGTAGACCCATAATCCTGACCAGCCTAATCTGCAAGGCTTTGGAAAGAATAATCATGGACCTTAAAGATATAGGGGACCTCCAAATGCTCGACATGACCCAGTTTGGCTTTGTTAAAGGGAGATCCTGCCTCTTGAACTTAGTGGACTTCTTTGAGACAGTCACCAAAGCCCTGGACGAAGGCTAATCATACATACACCCAACCTAGACCTGACCAAGGCCTTTGACACTATTCCCCATTCAGGCATCATTGATGAACTCACCCAGCTGGAGATCAACCTGTATATTGTCAGGTGGGTTGCATATTGGCTCACCAATAGAACGCACAGTCAAAATAGGTGACTGTACCTTCACTGGCAGACCCGTAACAGTGGTGATGTTCATCGTCTGACACTGCTGCAGTCATTACACTTGGGTTATCCTGCCATCAGGCGGTCCCGCACTCGGCCTGAGTTCCAAAGTCTTGGTCCGGCGTCGGTTGCTGTCGCCTCTTCCCTGACGTCAGTGCGACAGGGGTATACAAGATGCAGCCGATGCTATTTTCTTCAGTCTTTCTTGCCGCGTGGTGCCTGAAGAAGAAGCAGTCCACCAGTGCCGATCGGCCAACTCCTGAGATTTTCATTCTGAATCCAGAACCGAAGTCTTCTAAAAAGCTAAGTACCCCGTTGGGGAAACTTTTTCTTGCCTCAGACCGATGTCAGTAAAAGTTAATAATTGTATTTCTTGTGGGAAGTAAATACCTCATAAGGATTTCCACTCCTACTGTATCCCATGCCTAGGCCCAGACCACAACGTCACTGGTTGTCGGTTTTGTGCTAGGTTTAACAAGCGCACTGTTAAACGTCGGTTTGATTTTGCTGACTTTATTTTGGCAGAAAATTTAACTACACCATGCCGTCGGAACTTCGACTGGAATCCATAAAAAATGCAAAGACAAGGACATGCACCTGAGGCCCAAAACTGACGACAAGGCCTCTTCTAGGCCGGTCGCCGGTTCTCCGGTTTTCAGCGAGGCACCTACGCAGCCCCTGATGACCACATCTACAGAACCACAGACCGCCTCCGACTAGAATCTACTTCTTGGAAGTAGAGGCTAAAACAAAAGGACTGAGGCTGACAAAGTTTGCTGATTGCAAACTGGGTGCAGTCACAGAGACCCCAAACGATGTCAGCATCCTACAAAGGGGTACTCACACAGGCCAATGGCTGGTGCCAAAGTCATGGGCTAAAACTCGATGCAAAAAAATGCATTATCATCCCTTCAGTGAGGGCAACGTCCCTGCAGATTGCCACATTAATAACAACACCCTAGGCATACAATCAGTGATGAGAGATTTGGGCACACAGGTTGCCAGCAGCCTTTCCTTTGACCACCACATTGCCACAGTGGTAAGAAAGGCTTTTTACATGGCCCACATCACAAGTAAGGGCATTGCAACCAGGAGAAAAAGGTTATAACCCCCCCCCCCCCGTACTCCTCACTCATCAGGCCAATAATAGAGTACAATGCTACCTTTGGTATGTACCTTACCAGGCACCTGTAGTAACTGGAAAGACCTCAAAAGTTTCTTCCAAAGAAAATTATGGGTCTTCAGCATATGTCTTATGTTGATGGACTGAAATCACTGTCTCTATACTCTGTGTTTTACAGACTACTCAAAGGTGACTTTTGCCTTGCATATAAAGCAATCTCAGATCCTGCTGTAATGGAAATGCTGCACATTTGTAAATCAAATGGTATAAGATGCACTGGCTCTAGGGAACTCACCCTAGTATGTGACATCAACAGGACTTGCTGGAGAAACAGAGATGTCTCACAGAAGTTACCTCTCCTCTGGAACAAACTTCCAATTCAGGTGAAGCAGAGCCCCTCACTGACCCTATTTAAGCATAATTTGAATAATTGAATGGGAAGTGCAAATTCACCTCAGAAGTTTCACCTGTGTCCCTCTTGGAAAGGGGCCGTAGTTGTTGACTTAGTTCCACTTAATACCTTGATGATCTTGGAAACAGGGGTTGTCCTTGGCTAGGCTTGTAAGGACCCTAGGGCCATTAGCCTAGTAACTTCTTATGATCCTATATGATAAAAGAAGATGTGACAAAACTAGGCAAATCTTTGAATTATTGAACTCTAATCAACTTGCATATATAATTTTAATGTTAGAGTTGAAGGGATATATGCTGAGGCTGGGAAATTTGTTAAACCACAAATAGATTATATAAAAGTTGCTAGAACATATAGGGCAGACTAGAAAAGAGTAAGTACAGCATATAAGGCAATATTTGAGAAAGCAATTCAGTATCAAATTAAAAATAGCATGCAGTGAGCAATTAGATACTACAGATTAATGGAGTGAAGTATGTCTTATCTCTAGATAAATCAAGAAAATGTAGACTTTTTTTCATGGAAATAGTTATGTACCCCAATGAGACTTGCAAAAAATATTCCCACAGACAAGGCATATGTTGAAGATGTGATTTTTCAGAAAGAGGCTCTTCTGAGCATATATTTTTGAAGATATAAAGAGTTGCATCAGTACAAAAATGAACTCAGTAATATGGTAAGTTGGAAGAGAATTTAACCTGTATAGAGACATTCTTGCAGCGTTTGTGTAACATAACCTATCCAAAAGTGATGTGTTTCTGTCATTGATAGCATCTAAGAAAGCTATAACTAGAAAGTAGAAAGGGAGACAAACTATCAGTAACAGAGGTAAAAAAGATTACAGTAGTTGAAGGTGTGGAACCGATAGAGATCAAACACAGAACTCCCTTGTGAAAAAAAAATGGGTTGTGTGGGGCAGTTGTACTTGACAATTGCATGGATACAGAACAAAGTGTTTAAAGACAAATTTATTTAATGAAGTCTGTAATGCAAGTTAGAAAATCACTGATTCAACTAAGTGTTGTACAGAAGGTTGATTATGTCTTTTGGGGGGATGAGGAGACAGGCTGTGTGAAGCACAAAGCAGTTATTACTGTTGAGTGACAGTTGATAAAGCTTGTGAGGAGAGAGACAGTATGAGGATCAGCTTGTGAGGAGAGAGACAGTATGAGGATCTGAGAACAAGCTGAAGTACATTACTGTGGCCATTGTATTTATTTTTGGTGGTGCAGCCTTTCAGAAGGGGCAAATTCCACTAGGACTGTGTGTATGTGAAGAGTAACCTATATTTTGGCTGTCAAGTTGCTTACTATTACAATTTCTCAGCATTCGTAAAGAAATAGTTTTTTAAATTCAGTTAACAAGCTTGTTCATTTTTACGGTTTCTCATGGGGACAAATGCACAGTACCTAAAATTGTAAATACATTTTGCTTTGTAACAAGAGAACTAAAACATTTATTTATTTGTCTCCAAAAGTGATGTTTCCTAACACAATTTCTTTATCCCCCAGCTACCGACTAGCACCAAGATTACTGTGCCACAGGCTAAGGGGAATTCCCTGAGATGCATCATTCACAAACTTTTGTATACATATTCCACAGTTTGTAGGTTTGGGATCACATTTTTCAGTGTAAATCATTGCTGCCACATACATCTGTCAGACACAGGGCTCTCAACTAAGCATACTAGTCCTTACATGGCCTTTGAGATCATCTGAGGTTGTATATCCCTGGCATATACTGCGATTCCAAGAACCAGGTTTCTTTTGATCCATTTAGCTGTAGCCTCCTAGGAAGTTTAATGTTTCACTATGTAGGGTTCTTCATAGCGGTTGCATACTGCAGAAGACCACCTGTAGTTGGAGTGGGACCTTCTGCAGTGTATGCTTAATTTACCCTTGCCCCATCCCCGTGCTCTCCAAGACAGGTGATTGAACTTTATTGCCATTTGAATGGACTTATTTTAAATTTAAAAGTGTTAAAATCAAGTCACATTGATTTCAAAGCCCACCCCATGGATTTGAGTGGTGTTTTATTATGACAGAACATTTGAATTAAGTGGTATAAAAACTTGAACAAAAGCAGCGAGAACTGATGTGAAGTAATTTATGTTCTCACTTTGATAGTATGTGACTCTCAGTTGACCTACAGCAACATTAGACATACATAGATAAGCTCACCAGCTTAAATATAAACCCCTATGTCACTAGATGGATTGCAAACTGGCTCAAGGACAGAACCCACATGGTTAGAATTGCTGGAGCCATGTCAGACTCCAAACCAGTTACAAGTGGTGTCTCACAAGGCTCAGTCCTGGGACCTCTCTTGTTCGGTATATATTTCTCGGAGGTACAGGCCAACACGGAAGGACTGTGGCTGACCAAGTTCGCAGATGACTGCAAACTTTATAAACGCATTCTATGAACACCTTCAGGAATGCATGGATCATGCGATCCCAAATAAAACCAAGACCCAATCCACCAAAGGCAGACGTCCTGTCTGGTGGACCCCAGCCATAAACAAACTATACAATAGAAGGAGGAAGCTACTAAATGATAGAGCAAAATCCCAAAAAGGGAAGGCATCACTGATCAGTATTAGCAAAAAACTATGGGCACACACAAAATTGTCTAAGGCCAGCTTCGAGAGAAAAATTGCACAGGACACTAAGGATAATCACAAGGCTTTCTTTAGTTATGTTAGGAACCTGGGTGGTAATTCCCAGATATGCTCAGAATTAGTCCAAAATGACAAAAAATACACCGAACCCACAGACATTACCAACATCCTAGCTGACAGGTTCAGCGCAAACTCCCACCAAAAGGGAAAATATCTATCCCAGCAGAGTGCTGCCCCCCTGACATCTCAGATGCTCAGGTAAGAGCCGCTCTCTCCAAAGCAAAAAACACAGCATCAATGGGACCAGACGGTGTCCCGGGCTGCGTCCTACATGAACTCCAAGAAGAGCTAAACCCAAACATAAAACTACTGTTCAGTCTCAGCCTTACTACAGGATATGTGCCCAAAGAGTGGCATACAGCAACAGTGGTCCCTCTCCATAAAGGAAGTGCCTCAACGGATCTTGGAAACTATCGCCCCATAAGCCTGACTAGCTTGGTCTGCAAAGCTATGGAAAGGATCATCATGGACCTCATAAATAAAGATATTGGGGACCTACAAACACTGGATCCTACCCAGTTTGGCTTTAAGGGCAGATCCTGCTTCTTAAACCTGGTTGATTTCTTTGAAACAGTCACCAAGGCCATTGACGAGGGGAAGGTGGTCCACACAGCCTACCTGGACCTCGCAAAAGCCTTCGATACAATACCCCACTCGGGCATTATAGATAAGCTCACCAGCTTAAATATAAACCCCTATGTCACTAGATGGATTGCAAACTGGCTCAAGGACAGAACCCACATGGTTAGAATTGCTGGAGCCATGTCAGACTCCAAACCAGTTACAAGTGGTGTCCCACAAGGCTCAGTCCTGGGACCTCTCTTGTTCGGTATATATTTCTCGGAGGTACAGGCCAACACGGAAGGACTGTGGCTGACCAAGTTCGCAGATGACTGCAAACTGGGCCATAATCGACTCTCCAGCCGACACAAGCATCCTCCAAAAGGGCCTCATAGAAACAGACAACTGGTGCCAGAGCCATGGCCTCAAGCTAAATGCCAAAAGTGTATAGTCATCCCTTTGGCAAAAACAAAGTGCCCACAAATTACCACATAGGTGGTAATCCATTAAGTACAGAAGAAGTAATTAGGGACCTGGGGACCCAAGTTGATAGCAATCTCTCATTTGACAACCACATGGCCAAAGTGGTTAGAAAAGCATTTTATATAGCCCACCTAATCATGAAGGGATTGACATCTAGATCAGGGGACGTCATCGTGCCTCTTTACTCATCCCTCATCAGGCCCATAATTGAGTACAATGCCCCTTTTGGGATGTACCTTACCAGACACCTACAGCAACTGGAAAGACCCCAAAAGTACCTCACCAAGAGGATCAAAGGGCTCAAACAGATGCCATATGCTGCCCGGTTAAAGAAACTCCAGCTCTACTCAGTGGCATACCGCCTGTTCAGAGGCGATCTGTGCCTGACGTATAAAGCCATGTCCAACCCGGATTTAATGGACATGCTGCACCTCAGAAAATCCAAATCCCATCGAGCTATGCGCTCGAGAGACTTGAACCTCAGCACTGAAATAAATAGGACATGCTGGAGGGACAGATTCATAACCCAGAGGCTCCCTTCACTCTGGAATAAAATCCCAGTCCAGGTTAGGCAGAGTCCCTCATTGACTCTCTTCAAGAGGAATCTTGATGAGTGGATGGGAGATCGTAGGTTTACCCCGGGTATCACTTCTGTGTCACTGTTAGACAAAGGCACAGTATACTAACCTCGAAAAAGGGCATAGCAAAATAAATTTAAAATGGGTGGCGAAAGCCAAACACATTCTGGCTAGGCTTATAAATGCCCTAGGGCAGATAGCCTAATATGAACCTATGAACCTATTTAAAGAGACTGCAGGTTATTTTGCAATCTGTATATCATGGTAATATGTTAAACAAAAGTATAAGATCTTTTAAAACTTGCAGATCTGCTTCCTGGCAAGCATATACAGCCCTTAAAAGCAGATAAAAAGTGATGATGAGTTTCCGTAACTTCTTGTTTAACAGTCTTGAAGATGTAGATAAGGGGTAAAGAGGCTGAAAAAGAGGATCTGAATCATTGTCTATTGCCAGAAAGTGAACTGTGCGGGAGATTGCATAGTTTTTTCTGTTGCAGTTAGCTAAAATGTTTATTGTTGAAGTCTCTTGAGTTTTTACTGTATACGTTTTTGGTCTTAGCAAAAGGTCGATACTGAAGAAAACCCTCAACATGTGGAAATACAGAAGATGATGGATTCGCTTTTCCTAAAACTGGATGCATTGTCCAACTTCCGCTTTATACCAAAACCAGTGAGTATAAAGTTACATTAATTTCATGTGTATAACAAACCTGATGATTTTTTTAATAAAGCCAGAAGTTTTTGATTCATTCTTAACATCAGTGAGGCATATAGTATGTTATTAGTTCGTAGTTCATATGCAAGTATAGTTCATAGGTTAGTACTAAGCTAACTGCCCTTGCGAGCCATTGTAAGCCTAGCCAATTATCCCTTGTGAGACTCAAACCTTGTATTTGTAAGGCAAACACCTTAACCATTAGGCCACCCTTCCAACCTTCCCCAAACAGTCATGCTGAGCATCTCTGCTACTCTTTGACCCTTAGAAGATTGTGGCAGTCAGATTAACAGAATTTACAGAGCTGAGGATGTCATTTGATGGCTCATTGACCTTTGCCTTTTACACAGTCTGAGTTAGTTGCAGAATATTGAATCAGCTCATACTAGCTTGCTGTATAATTAGGATTCTCACTTTTGTAGGTCTCTAGGCGTTAGGCAAGCTGTCACAATTTTTAGAGTGGAATATCACTTCCTAATCACTACCAAAGTTTCTTGTTTTAAGCATGACTTAAGTAGTTAGGCTAGTTAGTAATGGCGACTACCTATGCCGTCTTAGTCTGACTTCACATTAAATCCTACACTGACTTCCCTCACTTTCTCCGACTCAACTTTTTTGATACTTGTATTAACTCATCAGGAAAGGAAAACTCTGACCCTTGTCTGGGGATTCAACCCAGAACCCTGCATTCTGTGTGATTGCCACTGCCACTAGATCAGCAAGGAGTCTCGGGACAGTTAGGTACCTGGTTTCCCCCAGAACATTTTTTTCCCCTTTCAACTAGAAAACAACTACCTTGAAGGTGATTTCTAAATACACAATTCCAACAGGCATGCTCATTTTTACTTTTTCTCATGGGGACAACTACACAGTACATAAAATTTTAAATAAATTTTGCTTTGCTTTGTAGCAAATGAACTAAAACCTTTATTTGTCCCCAAAACTTAGTGTTGTAGTAACAACTTAACTGGAAAGGAAAATTGTAACCCTTTTCTGGAGGCTGAACTTAACCAGTGACAGATGCAGAGAAAGCCAGGTCATGGCTGACAAAAAAGGCTTGGGGCAAGTCCACCTATCCAGTTAAATGAATGCACTAATGAATAAATAAAGAGTTGCACTTGCTGTGTCCCGTCATAGGTTCATAGGTAGGTACTAGGCTATTAGCCATAAGGCCTATGTAAGCCTAGCCAACAAGGTTCCCTGTCTTTCGCCACCCAAGAAAGTTATTTTCCTGTGCCCCCTGTTCAGCAGAGCCACAGAAGTGATCCCCGGGGTGAATTTCCTAATTCCCATCCATTTGATTTTTCTTGAAGAGTGCTAATGAGGAACTTTGCTTGACATAGATAGGTAGCTTATTCCAGAGTATGGGAAGTCTCTTGGACAGGAATCTTTCCCTCCAGCATGTTCTATTTATTGTGGTGACAAGGTTTAGGTCCCTAGAGCATGTATCCCAGGGGGATTGGGATTTCTTTAGGTGTAGCATGTCCAACAGCTCTGGGTTTGACATAGCTTTGTATGTTAAGCAGAGATCACCTCTGAGTAGGCGATATGCTACAGAGTAAAGCTGGATTTTTTTGAGATGGTCAGTGTAGGACATCTGTGTGAGGTACTTCTGTGGCCTTTCCAGCTGTTGCAGATGTATTGTGAGGTACATTCCAAAAGGGGCATTGTACTCAGTGTGTCTAATGAGAGCAGAGTCGAGGGGAACAATACCTCTTTCTTGCTGGAAACGAACCCTTTTGTGGTGGTGTGCCGCGCAGGATTTCCTGCCTACTGTGGCGATGTGATTATCAAAGGAGAGACTACTGTCCACCTGAGTCCCAAGGTCTCTCATCACACCTTCAGCATTAAGTGGACTGCTACCTATGTGGTAGTTCATGGAACAAAGTTTTTACCAAAGGGAATTACCGTGCACTTTTTAGCATTTAGCTTGAGGCCATGGCTCTGACATCAGGCTTCTGTCTCATTGAGGCCCTTCTGTAGGATGTCCACGTCATTTGGGTACTCAACTATGGCACCTAGTTTGCAGTCATCTGCGAACTTAGTCAGCCAGAGGCCCTCTGTGTTAGTCCTTACTTCAGAGAAGTAGATACCAAACCGGAGAGGACACAGGACTGAACCCTGTGGTACTCCACTTGTCACTGGTTTGAGGTCAGATGTGGAGTCTGCAACTTTTACAGTGTGGGTTCTGTCAGTGAGCCAGTTGGCAACCCATCTTGTGATGTATGGATTTATACCCAGTTTAGTGAGTTTATCTATAATTCCAGAATGGGGGATGGTGTTGAAAGCCTTGGCGCGGTCAAGATAGGCTGTGTGAACTGTTTTACCCTAGTCTGTGGCTTTGGTGACTGTTTCAAAGAAGTCCAGTCAGGTTCAGGAGGCATGATCTGCCTTTCACAAACCTGAACTGGGTGGGTCCATAGTTTAGAGGTTACCTATGTCTTTGAGTTCCATGATCATGCGTTCCATGGCCTTGCAGACCAGCCTCGTCAGGCTAATAGGGCGATAGTTCCTAGGGTCCATGGTGGCTCCCCGTTTGTGGAGTAGTATAACTGTTGCTGTACGCCATTCAGTGAGTACAAAGCCTGATGTGAGGCTATGAGTGAACATGGTGCTTAGGTGGGGGGCCAGTTTGTTCTGAAGTTCATGTAGAACGCAGCCTGGGATGTTGTCCAGTCCCATGGAAGCTTTGTTCTT
The DNA here is from genome assembly GCF_019279795.1 of Protopterus annectens. Taxonomy (NCBI): domain Eukaryota; kingdom Metazoa; phylum Chordata; order Ceratodontiformes; family Protopteridae; genus Protopterus; species Protopterus annectens. The sequence continues at coordinate 61,714,007 of NC_056740.1, read as the reverse complement.
GGCTTTGGAGAGTGCAGTTTTTACCTGCACAGTTGTGATTGCAGGAGCTCTGCATTCTTCCGGTATAGATATGGGCCCTTTAGGGGGTGAGACGGGGGTAAGGTTAGCACTGCACCTATCAGCCAGGTTGTTGGCGATGTCAGTTGGTTCTGTAATTTTCGTGCCATTGTGCTGTAACTCAGAGCAGACCTGGGTGTTGCCATTGAGATTCTTGACATAGCCATAGAATGCTTTGTGGTTGTCCTTAGAATCAGTGGCAATCTTGTTTTCATAGCTAGCTTTGGAGGATTTTGAGGTATCTCGGGTTCTTACTGAGGCTGACCAGGGAGCTCCTCCACTCATGAGATTTTACTCTCTTCTGCAACAGATTCTTCCTTCTTTTGTAGAGTTTGTTTATAGCGGGGGACCACCAGATTGACTTCCATTTTTTTGGAGGATAGTGGCTTGGTTCTGTTAGGGATAGCATGATCCATGCACTCGTGTAAGTGTTTATTGAGTGCATTTGTGTAGGATTCTGCAGTCATAACTGCATTGCCCATCTGCATGGATATCGTGAAGTTTGCCACTTCTGTCTTAAGAAGCATGAAGTTGGCTTTGAAAAAATTTTTTACAGTGGTTTCCTTAATGGGGGTGGGGATGGTATGTGGATATCTATGGTGATTATCTTATGGTCGGATCTGACCAACAAGGAGTTGACTTCAGGTGTGGAGCACCGGTCACTCATGTTGGTAATGACTAGGTCTAGGATATTGTTGCCCCTGGTGGGGGTGTGGATAAGTTGATCCATGGCAATTGAGTTTATGAATTCTAGAAAGCATTGAGCGAAGGAGTTGGTACATTATTAGTTTTCCCAGTTAATGGTGGGGTAGTTGAAATCACCCATTATTAGGGTGTTTGGTTGGACCCTAATATTTTCCAGTATATCAAGAAAAGAGGAGTGGGAGTCCTGGGGCATGGTGGGGCTTCTGTAGCAAGCTACAATTTGGATTGCAGTTTTGCCCAGAGTTAGTTGGACTTGGATAATTTTGGATACATTATGTTGGGCAACTAGCCTGGAGGTGTGGATATCCTTAATAAATATGGACACACCTCCGCCTTTGGTGTTCCAGTCCAGGTTAGATGGTCGAAAGGTATGGTACTAGTTATAGCATGGTAATACAAGGGTGCTCTCCGGAGCCTTGAACCAGGTTTCAGTCACAGCACAGATATTGTTCTCCATTTTAAGGAGTGCCTCGAGTGAATGCATTTTGAGGTTTAGACTTTTAGCGTTGAGTAGCATTACCCTCAGTTTTTTTTGCCTGTACCTGTACGGTGGTGGGTTTGTCATTTGGACCTTGCCTAAAAAAAGCAGTATAGGGGTGGCAAGAGCCTTAGCCAATATCCGGAATCCCAGGGGCAACAGGTGCAGGCCATCTCTGGCAAAGCATCGTGGCCTGTCGACCATGTCGTCCCAGGCAGACAAATCCTGGATCCCCTTAGAATGACACCAGATGCTTAGCCAATTGTTGAAGTCAATCATTTTGTCCTTGTACTGCAGTATCATTCTGGGCAAAGGTAGGATGCTACTCAGGGCTAAGGTCATACCTGCCTGGATTACAAGATTGGAGAGCTCTTCCATGTCTCTTTTCATGTAGTCCAGGGAGGTACGTCTCAGGTCGTTCACACCAACATGGACGATGACGAAGTCATATTTGTACTCGTTATGGAGTGACCTGAGTGCGTGGGTTATGTGGCAGATCCTAGCACCTGACAGTCACCTTCTCCTTGTGTAGTCTGGTGAGTGGAACATCAGTGTGCCTGACTATAGAGTCACCTATGACTAATGTGTTGGGTAAGTTGTTTTGCCTTATGGGCTGTGGTTGAGTGCCACACTTAGTCTGTGGGTTATGTGTCTTTTGGGTTGTGTTGAGGGGTGGAGGTTGCTTGCGTTTCTGCTTTGGAGGTGTCTGCTGCTTGGGCAGATTATTACTGAGAGCCTCCATGAATGTTTTTGTGCATCTATGTGTGGATTTTGGTGGTGTAGGTTTAATGGATCTATGTGACGAGTGTGGTGTGGTGCAAGTGTTTACCTTCTCCTCTTGACTGACAAGTTCATTCTTGGGTTGAGAGAGCTTTGCTTCCAGTTTGGCTAGATAAATGCATCTCTCACAGGTTGTAGTGTTGGGTGGTAGGAGGACAGGGTTGTCAGTTTACATGAGGCAGTTGCTACATGGCCCAAGATGCCCAGATTCATCGGGTAGACAGGAGAGAACATCGGGAGCTGTCCCTTGGACATGCCTGGGTAATCACTATTTTCTTCTAGACAAGTGAGGAAAATAAGTACTAGAACTGTTTCCCTGCTAGCAATTGAGGAAGACTAGTACAAAAAAACTGTTAACCACTAGGTAATGAGGAAGGTTGAGTGCTGTAGTAATTTGCAGTTTATTTAGAGCTTACAACAGTTCTGAACCAGTGCTGAGCACGAAAAAGCAGATTCAAGTGCTAAAATTACAAATCTGGCTAGTTCTAAGGGGAAAAACTGAAGAGCAGACTTTATGGCATCAGACTAGTTTAGCCCTAGTTAAACAGCGCTGCATGATGCGCAAACTCGTGCAAACACGGATTTTTAACTCAGAAAGTTGAAAGGGATAGAAATGAGCCCAAAACATCCAATAAGGTTAATTTCAGAGCTGGAAACCACTCTTCTTCCGACAGATGGGCTGTTCTAAAACACTCTCACTGATGAGCAGAAAGACGTCCCACTACCACAACAAGGTCTGGAGCACTCAGAAACACAGACTAAAGTCCTGAAACCACCATATCTGGGATCCGGACTAGTCTAGTATAGGAAAAGGTGGGAAATGAGTAGTACAGATAGTATTTTTCTTTGTTTAAGAAATGAAAGCAGCAAAAAGCAATTAAAACAGTAAAAATGCACAGAAACGGCTGTGGCACTTGAGTGTGATGCCTACAGTACTAAATGCAGTTTAAATTTTAACTTTTAAGCAGAGAAATCAAGTGTACACACAGTAAAATGCAGCAGATGTACAACAGAACCACAGTAAAAATGGCTTTTTAAAGTCCGATTAGCAAAAACAGTTAAGAGAAGGCCAGAAAAGGTGTGGCAGTGGTGTCTGTGGATTTCTTAATACTACCACTTGCTAATTCATCTAGTTAGAGAAAATTAAGGATCAAGGCTTCTGGCAAGTAGGTCTGCCTATGACTCAACCCCCCCACTCTGTTCCGCCCCAGCAGTACCATCACTTCGCAGTCAGTAGGCTCCCTGCGAAATCAGAGAAGCTATCCATTGAAAATTTTATGTTATGGGATCAGATGTTGAGGTCTTCAGTGAATGAGAGGAGGAGAACTGGAGGGATGTAAAGGTCTGTAGGGACAAGCTAGGTAAGAGGAGTGAGCCTTTGAAAAAGTAATCCAAGCATGTGAAATCAATTTATAGTGAGTTCAGATCCAGGATATCGGAAATGAGTTCAGAGGAAACTGTAAAATTGCCAAGAATGTTGAAGTATGACAAGGGCAGCATTAGATCATTCAGTAGAGATTGGGTCTCGGATCCGATGTCTGATCTGACCTGGACACATTTACAAGACTCTGATCCAACTCTCAAATTCCTCCCTCTACCCATAATGCTCTAGTCAATCTGCTACACCTCAGATCTCGTTTCCTGCCATATTGCAGTAGACACAAATTCTTCTCAAAACTTTTTTTTTGAGTATTTTTCCTTGCTGTAAGGCACCACTTTTTACCTCTAGAACTTCCCTATTCCACCCACCTCCCTTACCTAGCTTATTGATTTTCAAATGTATTACTGTGTGGTGGTAGTTCTCTTATCGTCAATGTGTGGGTAGCTGTCTGTTCCACTGTTGGTACATTTTCCTACTTTATTTTCCTCTTCCTTCCTCTTTTTCACTCTAGAGGGTATTTCATTACCTACTATGTTAGTAGTTAAACAAAATAGAAAATAAACTTTCCTTTTTTCTTAAGAATCGCTTTCGGCCTTTTAGTTAAGATCAGTATAATATCATGGCTGAGAAACCAACAAGTTTCAAAAAAGTGCACTTCCTTTGAGAATAAGATTCCTAACTCTGATGCTGACAGTGTTTGTCTACTGCTTTGGAGCTTCTCACCTGAACACAGACCGCTCTGTTTGAGCACCCTTTAATTCTAGGGCTCTTAGAAAACCATAGAAATAAGTTAGTCTTAAAGGGATTGCTGCCACCTTCTGCACCAGGGGCCCAAACCCACAAAATCATCCAAAACCTCTTCAGAGATGAAAGATTCATGTAAGCAGTCTCCAGCCCACTCTCCAAAGACTTACTCCATCTTTAGAACTTCTTCAGAAGATTAAAATAAAATAAAATCTCTCCTCCTCTGATCTGAACAACTCTTCATATGAAGTCTTCAAGAACTTGCTAGCCTGGGTTCACTGTATTCTGATGTTCTTCGTGTTTCACTGTTGCAGTCATTACAATTGGGTTATCCTGCTGGCAGGCTACCCTCAGTCGGCCTGAATTCCAAAGTCTAGGTCCAGTGTCGATTGCTGTCGCCTCTTCCCTGACGTCAGTGCGCCAGGGGTATAAAAGATGCAGCCGCCGCCATTTTCCTCAGTCTTTCTTGCCGCGCGTTGCCCAAAGCAAAAGTAGTTTGCAAGTGCCAGTCGGCCGACTCCTGAGATTTTCGTGTTCGAATTTCAGATCCGAAGTCTTCACTAAAAGCCAAGTAACCCCGCTGAGGAAACTTTTTTCTTGCTCCAGACCGATGTCAGAAAAAGTTAATAATTGTATTTCTTGTGGGAAGCAAATACCTCATAAGGACTTTCATTTTTACTGTATTCCTTGTCTAGGCCCTGACTATGACATTGCTAATTGTTGGTTTTGTGCTAGATTTAACCAACGCACTATTAAGCGTCGGTACGATTTTGCATTTCACTATTTTGGCAGAAGATTTAACTATACAATGTCTTCAGATAGCCATCCGACTGCCGGAATTCACAAGAAATGCAAAGAAAAGGACAGGAATCAGAGGTCCAAAACAGACTATGAGGCTTCTTCTAAGCCATTCACCGGTTCTCAGTGAGGTGCCTTTGCAGCCCCTGACGACCGCTACTTTAGACTCGCAGGCTGTTACGGACACCCACGTGGAGTCGACCAGGCTGCTGGAAGCTCAAGGTATTAGGCCTTCGGAAACTATTCCCTCAGATGGGTCTGGAGCCGCTGAGCAGGCATCTGCTTCTGAGGGTGTTTTCAGACCTACTCAATTATATGTTAAAACGACTTCAGCTTCAAAGGCAAAGACTAAAGCACCTTTAAAGACAAAGAAACAAGTACAACAGCCCCATGGACAGGCCTCCATGCCTAAAAAACAGATGCTCAAAATGGTTGAAGACCTAATTACTTTGATCAGGGGTTCCCATCCCCCTCCTGATAAGAGGCCTAGGCAAGTGACAGATTATGAATCTTCAGATCAGGTTTCTATTTCATCTGATTCCCCTTCTGATCAGGAATACTCTCTTCCTCCCTTTGAGGATTCTGATGCTGAAGAATCTATCCCTTCAGCCTCTCCTCCTGAGGATTATTCTTTTGGGGAAACTTTACATACCATGAGAGAGCATTTCCACTGGGAGAGCCAAGATTATTTGGAATCTTAAGAAAAGGCTCAAAGACTTCCTTTTACTACCACAACACAGGCCCCTAGCTATTCCACCTGTGTTAGACATTGTAGATGATGTATTTTCAGAGTCCAGTCTGACCCCTGACTCCTTACCTCCAGCTCCTGTTAAGCCGGACAGGTACTACAGGGTTCCTGACTCTCATAAATTCCTTTTCAAAAACCCTGGTGCTGACCCAGAAACTATCTGTCCGGGTCCCATAGGGGTCAAGGCTTCCACTGCAAAAAACCCTACTCCCTCTGACAGGGATTCTAGGGCACTGGACAGATGGGGAAAAAAGATTTACACTTCTGCTACCTTGGCTATAAGGGCTTTAAATTGTCAGTTTCATATGCTCAAATCAGCACTATATTATGTCACTGCTTAAACAGAAAATATTGATACATTTTGAATGTGCAGAAAACAAAGAAATGCAGGATTTATTATATGCAGCTAAGCAAGCTGGAAAGCATACTTTGCAATGTGGTTTTGATTCTCTGGAGGCCTCCTGCTGGGCTGCAGTTACAGGTTCTGTCATTAGAAGGCATGCTTGGTTAAAGGAACAAAATCTACCTGATCATGTTAAAGCAAAATTATTAGATGCTCTATTACAGCATGATGTTTTGTTTGGTGTTAAAGCAGAAGAGGTGTTAAAGAAAATGGAGGACAAAGCTAAATCTATGCAAACAGTCAAGGATTTCTTACAGGTACAGCCACCAAGATTTAGCAGACACTGGCCTACAAAGAATTGGTCCTTTCCAGTGTCAGACAGGCCACAAAGGAGCAGATACAGATGCCCTAGAGGCAGATCCCAGCCCCAAGGTTCGTGCAGGTCTAAACAATGGGGTGCTTCTACCTCCAAAACTGGAGAAGACAAATCACAGCCATACAGGAAACAGTCACAATGACTTCCCCGTGCCTGCGCCAAGCACTTATTTTCTGGCAGCACCTTTAGGGGGAAAACTAGCACTTTTTTCTCAAAATTGGTACATAATAACCCAGGACAAATGGGTCTTAAACATAGTGTCACAAGGCTACAAGTTTCACTTCCATACCCTGCCAAGGGCAAACGGTTGGCCAGACCTGCCAAAACATCAGTGGGCAGAGGCACAAAAACAAGTCTCATCCCTCATGGACATGAGGGCCATTCAACAAGTACCGAAGCAAGAGCAGGGACAAGGATTCTATTCCAGACTGTTCTTGGTACCCAGAAAGGACAAAGCCTGGAGACCAATATTGGACCTATCTATTCTAAACACATATCTGGATATTCCAAAATTCAAAATGTTGACTCTACAGCAGCTTCTGCCCATGTTGGGCAAGAAGGCTTGGCTTGTGACTTTAGATTTAAAAGCGGCATACCTGCATGTCCCAATCAGACAGACCTGCAGAAGATACCTCAGATTCAAAGCTGGCTTAATGCGCTACCAATTCTTTGCACTGCCCTTTGGCTTATATACTGCACCCATGGTCTTCACAAAGTGCCTGGCACCAGTAATTGCATACTGCAGACAAAGAAGAATACAAATATATCCTTACTTGGACGACTGCCTCATTCAAGCAGAGAACAAGGACATTCTACTACAGCATCTGGCGTTTGTAAAGAGATGACTACCATGCCTAGGCTACACAGTCAACAAACAGAAATCAAAACTAGTACCCTCTCAAGAGATAAAATTCCTGGGTGCAAGCTTAAATACAACTGCCCAGATGGCTTATCTCACGCCAAACAAACTAAGGCAACTGACTACCTATTTCAAACTGTTGGCAACAAAGGCCCAGTTATCTGCAAGAAAAATTCTGCAGGCTTTGGGCTTCATGGCATCCTGCATTCTACTAATTCCATATGCAAGACTGCATATGAGGAAACTTCAATGGTACCTAAAAAGTGTTTGGACTCAATGTTGCCACAGCCTGGAAACAATAGATGTTCATCGTGTTACACTGCTGCAGTCATCACACTTGGGTTATCCTGCCGTCAGGCGGTCCCGTAGTCGGCCAGAGTTCCAAAGTCTTGGTCCGGCATCGGTTGCTGTCGCTTCTTCCCTGACGTCAGTGCGCCAGGGGTATATAAGATGCATCCAATGCCATTTTCTTCAGTCTTTCTTGCTGCGCGGTGCCCGAAGCAGAAGCAGTTCGCAAGTGCCGGTCGGCCAACTCCTGAGATTTTCGAAGTCGAATGTCAGAACCGAAGTCTTCAAAAAAGTCAAGTACTCTGTTGGGGAAACTTTTTTCTTGCCTCAGACCGATGTCAGAAAAAGTTAATAATTGTATTTCTTGTGGAAAGCAAATACCTCATAAGGACTTTCACTCTTACTGTATTCCATGCCTAGGCCCTGATCATGTGTCACTAGCTGTCGGTTTTGTGCCAGATTTAACAAATGTACTATAAAAAGGCGTTTTGATTTTGCTTCACACTACTTTGGCCGAAGGTTCAATTATACTATGCCATGGGATCATCCGACGACTGCATTACCGAAAAAACGCAAGGACAAGGATAAAGACAGATATCCGAGGTCCAAAACTGACGACGAAACCTCTTCTAGGCCAGTTGCCGGTTCTCAGTGAGGTGCTTTCGCAGCCCCTGACACCCGCTACCCCAGAGCCACAGGCCGCCTCCGACTCCCACGTGGAGTCAACTAAGCCTCTGGAAATTCAAGGTATTGGGCCTACGGAAACTAATCCCTCAGATGGGTCCGGAGCAGGCATCGGCTTCTGAGGGTGTTTTCAGACCTTCACAACTTACCATTAAAACAACAGCCAGGACAAAAGTACCACTAAAGACAAAGAAACAAGTACAGCTTTCTCCTGGACAAGCCACCATGCCTAAAAAACATGCTTAAAATGGCCGAAGACCTCATTACTCTAATCAGGGGTTCCCATCCCCCTCCTGAGAAAAGGCCTAGGCAGGATACAGACTGATTCCTCTGATCAGGTTTCCATTTCCTCTGATTCCTCTTCTGTCCCAGGGGTACTCTATTCCTCCCTATGAGGACTCTGATGCTAAAGAATCCATCCCTTCAGCCTCTCCTCCTGAGGATTATTCTTTTGGGGAAGCTTTACATACCATGAGGGAGCACTTCCATTGGGAAAGTCAGGAATACTCAGAATCTAAGAAAAGGCTCAGAGATTTCCTTTTACTGCCTCAGCACATGCCCCTGGCTATTCCGCCTGTGCTGCATATAGTGGATGATGTGTTCTCTGAATCCAGCGTATCTCCTGACTCTTTACCCCCCTGCACCAGCCAAGCCAGATAGGTACTACAGGGTCCCTGACTCTCACAAGTTTCTTTATAAAAACCCTTCTGCTGATCCAGAAACTATTTCCCAGGGTCCAAAAGGAGTTAAGGCTTCCATTGCAAAAAATCCAGTACCCTCTGACAAGAGATTCCAGAGCTTTGGATAGATGGGGGAAGAAAGTATGCACTTCTGCAACATTAGCAGTAAGAGCTTTAAATTGCCAGTTTCACATGCTTAAGTACCAACAATATTTAATGGCTCAATTAAAACAGAAGATGCTTGCAAGCTCAGAAGCTCCTGATCGTAAACAAATGCAGGATTTGTTGCATGCAGTTGAACAGGTGGGAAAACATACTCTGCAATGTGGTTTTGATTCTCTAGAGGCCTCTTGTAGGGCCACAGTTACAGGTTCAGTGATTTGAAGGCATGCATGGTTAAAAGAACAGAGTTTACCTGATCATGTTAAGGCAAAATTATTGGATGCTCCTTTACAACATGATACCTTGTTTGGTGTTAAGGCAGAAGAGGTGTTAAAGAAAATGGAGGATAAAGGTAAATCTATGCAAACAGTCAAGGAATTCTTACAGGTACAGCCACCTTGATTTAGCAGAAATTGGCCTACAAAAAATTGGTCCTTTCCAGTGTCAGACAGGCCACAGATAGGCAGATACAGACTCCCAAGAGGCAGATCTCAACCCCAAGGCTCAAACAGACAAAGACAGTGGGGCACCTCAACCCCAAAAGGAGGTGAGGACAAGTCTCAACCTTATAGGAAACGGTCACAATGACTTTCCCGTTCGTACGCCAAGCACTTCCCTTATGGAAGCCCCCTTGGGGGGAAAACTAGCACTTTTTTCTCAAAACTGGCAAACAATCACCCAAGACAGATGGGTTCTGAATATTGTCTCTCAAGGTTACAGGTTCCATTTCCATACGTTACCAAGGATAAAAGGAATGCCAGACCTGCCACAAAATCAATGGGCAGAGGCACAAAAACAAATTTCAGCCATCATGGACATGAGAGCTATTCAAAAAGTACCACAGCAAGGGCAAGGATTTTACTCGAGACTCTTCCTGGTCCCCAGAAAGGACGAGGCCTGGAGGCCCATACTAGACCTTTGAATTCTAAATACTTACCTGGACATTCCAAAATTCAAAATGTTGACTTTACAGCAGCTTCTACCCATGCTGGACAAGAATGCTTGGCTTGTTACTCTGGACCTCAGAGGCATACCTGCATGTCCCTATCAGACAAAATTGCAGAAGATACCCAAGATTCAAAGCTAGCTCAATGCACTACCAGTTTTCTGCACTGCCCTTTGGCTTATCTACTGCGCCCAGAGTCTTCACAAAGTGCTTGGCACCAGTAGTTGCTTTTTGCAGACAAAAAGGAATTCAAATGTATCCCTACCTGGACGACTGCCTCATTCAAGCAGAGACAAAGGACATCCTCCTACAGCATCTGGCATTTGTAAAAAGGTTGCTAACTTCTCTAGGGTACACAGTAAATGAAAAGAAGTCAAAACTAGTGCTCTCACAACAAATTACATTCCTGGGTGCCAGCTTAAATACAACGGCCCAGATGGCTTACCTCACGCCAGACAAGCAAGTTCAACTAACTCAATATTTTCAATTACTGACAAAAAAGTCCCATCTCCCTGCAAGAAAAATTCTGCAGGCCCTGGGATTCATGGCATCCTGCATACTACTAATACCATATGCCAGACTGCATATGAGGAAAATACAATGGTACCTAAAAAGTGTTTGGACTCAACACTCTCACAGTTTAGAGGCAGTAATACCAATCATTCCCTGCCTGCAACAGGAGTTTCGATGGGCACAGGCATGTCACCTGAGCAAGGGTTAGCCTTTCACCCTACCCACAGCCAGGCAGACTCTAACAACAGATTCATCGGATTACGCCTGGGGAGTACACCCGGCAGGAAAATGCATGCAGGGCAAGTGGCCCACAGACCAGATGCATCTACACATCAATCAAAAGGAGATGTTGGCTGTACAAAATGCCCTAACAGCTTTCAAGGACCTTCTGCATCCAGGACAATTATTATTAAAGACAGACAACACCACAGTAATGTGGTACATAAACAAACAGGGGGGCACTCATTCATGCCCCCTATGCAGGCAAGCCATGACCTTGTGGAACACAGCTTTAACGTACCAAGTTCACCTGCAAGCACAATTCCTGCCAGGAAAGAAAAACACTCTGGCAGACTATCTAAGCAGAAATATCATGGACCCTCACGAATGGAAATTGAATCCACAAATCTTCAGCATGGTGACGCAAAAATGGGGGTGCCCAGACATAGATCTTTTTGCCTCCCCACAGAATTGCCAGCTACAAAAATTCTGCACAAGGACTTATCACAAACAAGCATGGAAAGTGGATGCTCTTTTGTTCAGCTGGAAAAACTTAAAAGTTTATGCATTCCCACCTCTGCCTCTCCTTTCAAAGGTACTCCTAAAAGCCAGACAAGAGAAACCACAGATGATCCTGATTGCTCAAGACTGGCCACGCCAGCACTGGTACCCTATCTTAAGGAACCTTGCTCAAGGCCCACCATGGATTTTGCCTCTAATTCCACACCTTCTGACTCAACAAAACAATCAGATCCTGCACGGTCAGCTCAAAACCCTAAACCTGGCTGCATGGCAGATTCATTAGACAAACCGGCAACACCTCTCTCTAAAGCGGTTATGGATGTCATTTTGGAGGCCAGGAGGCCTAGCACCAGGAAAGCTTACTCAGAAAAATGGAAAAGATTCTGCACCTGGAACCAGGCTCAAAGCCTTGACCCTCTTGTTCCAAACATTCCTCAGATTTTACAATATTTAACTGAGATGCTGGACAGAGGCCTATCCTTCACATCAGTTAAGATCCACGCCTCTGCCATTTCAGCACATTACAACACGGATCCTCCTTTATTCTCTCATCCCTTGCTAAAGCAGTACCTCAGAGGGTCTAAAAACATAAGACCGCCCCGGAGAGCACCAACACCAACTTGGGACCTCAATTTCGTTTTGGAAAAACTGACCCGGCCTCCATTTGAGCCAGCAAATACAGCTGATCTAAAATTTTTATCATGGAAAACAGCTCTGCTCCTAGCAGTAACTTCAGCACGAAGAGTCTCAGAGCTACAGGCATTAATGGCAGTGGAAGCTTTTATAATCTTTCATCTGGACAGGGTTTCTCCAAGGACAAACCCTACCTTTATGCCAAAGGTAGTATCTAGTGTGGCTATTAACCAAACCATCCATTTGCCAACTTTTTACCCAAACCCCCAGAATAAAGGGTAGAAACTTCTGCATTCTTTGGACATACACAGGCAGCTACGCTTCTACCTGGACAAAACAAAAGCTATCAGGAAAACTGAGCAACTGTTTGTAGCATATGCTGCAGGATCACAGGGCAAGGCTATCTCAAAGCAGACTATATCCAAATGGATAGGACACTATTCGTTACTGCTACACACAGCATGGAAAATCAGTCCCAAAACACATTAGGCCACATTACACCAGAGCTACAGCCACTTCAGTGACCTTTCTCAGAGGAGTACCTACCAAGGAGATTTTGGAGGCTGCAACTTGGAGTTCAGCGTGCACCTTTACCAAGCATTACCACCTACCTCTTTACTCTAAATCCAGAGCAGGATTTGCCACTGCAGTTCTGCAGGGCCTCATAGCCAATCCTAATTCCTTATAGACCAGCCACCCAACCTTAGCTTTGTGATTCTACCAAAGTGTGATGAGTGCAGCAGTGTAACACGATGAACATAGTACAGTTTTGTACCTACAATAAATGTAGATGTTAGAGTGTTCACACTGCTGCCGTCCTGGTTACTCTCCCTCCATCCCCTCTGAACTGGCTGGCCTTATTTATACCTTTCTATCCTATACAACCTTTGGGGTGTATTTGCTTGTAACTGAAGGTATTGTTGTTATTTTATATGTATTACTGTTATTAGCAATATGTATTGCCTACCTACGTGAGGCACCTGACATCTGGGGCAAGAAAAACTGAAGAAAATGGCGTCTGATGCCTATTGTATACCCCTGGCGCACTGACGTCAGGGAAGAAGCGACAGCAACCAACGCCGGGCCAAGACTTTAGAACTCTGGCCGACTGCGGGACCACCTGACGGCAGGATAACCCAAGTGTGGTGACTGCAGCAGTGTGAACACTCGAACATCTACATTTATGGTAGGTACAAAACTGTACTTTACTCTCATTCCCTGCCTGCAACAGGAGTTTTGATGGTGGGCGAAGGCCTGTCACCAGAACAAGGGGCAGCCATTCACTCTACCCCCAGCCACACAGACATTAACAACGGATGTATCGGATTATGCCTGGGGAGCCCACATGGCAGGAAGATGTATTCAAGGCACATGGTCTGCAAACCAAATGCATCTACATATCAATCAAAAAGAGATGCTAGCTGTTCAAAATGCCCTGACAGCCTTCAAGGACCTAATTCATCCGGGACAACTACTGATAGACAATACCATAGTCATGTGGTATATAAACAAGCAGGGAGGCACTCATTCTTACCCCCTTTGCAGACTAGCCACGACTTTGTGGGACACAGCATTGACTTACCAAGTACATCTGCAGGCACAATTCCTGCCAGGAAAGATAAATACTCTGGCAGACGAACTAAGCAGAAACCTCATGGATCCCCACGAGTGGAAATTGGATCCGCAAGTCTTCAGCATGGTAACAAGGAAATGGGGATGCCCGGACATAGATCTATTTGCCTCTCTTCAGCATGGTAACAAGGAAATGGGGAAGGCTGGACATAGATCTATTTGCCTCACCTCTCAACTGCCAACTAAAGAGATTCTGCACAAGGACTTATCACAGACGAGCATGGAAAGTGGATGCCCTATCTTTCAGCTGGAAAAACTTAACAGTATATGCCTCTCCTCCCCTGCCTCTCCTCCCCAAGGTATTCCTAAAGGTCAGACAGGAGAAGCCAAAAATGATACTGATTGTCCCCAGACTGGCCACGCCAGTACTGGTGTCCAATCCTAAGAAACTCGTCTCAATGCCCAGCCTGGAACTTACCTCAAGTGCCTCATCTACTGTCCCAGCAGAACAATCAGATCCTGCACAGCCAACTCAAGACCTTAAATCTGGCAGCATGGCGGATAACATAGTCATACAAAACACACCTCTCATTAAAGCGGTGATGGATGTCATTTTGGAGGCCAGGAGGCTTAGTATTAGAAAATCCTATCCTGGAAAATGGAAGAGATTCTGTGCTTGGAACCAGGCACAAGGAATTGACACAGCTTTACCAAATATTCCTCAGATTTTGCAATACTTGACTGAGATGCTGGACAAAGGCCTATCCTTTTCATCTATAAAAATTCATGCCTCTGCCATTTCAGCTCATTACAATACAGAGCCACCAATCTTTTCTCATCCTTTATTAAGGCAGTACCTCAGAGGGGCCAAAAATGTAAGGCCTCCAAGGAGATCACCAATACCTGCATGGGACCTCAATTATGTTTTGGAAAAACTCACCCTGCCTCCTTTTGAGCCAGCCGCTACAGCTGATATAAAGTTTTTATCTTGGAAAACAGCTCTGCTCCTAGCAATAACTTCTGCAAGACGAGTCTCAGAGCTACAGGCACTCGTGGCTGTGGAACCTTTTATAATTTTTTATCCAGACAGGGTTTCTCTGAGGACAAACCCGACATTTATGCCTAAGGTAGTGTCCAGTGTGGCCCTTAACCAAACTATTCATCTGCCTACCTTTTATCCAAACCCACAGAATAAGGGAGAGAGAATTCTGCATTCTTTGGACATACACAGACAGCTAAGTTTGTATTTTAGCAGAACCAAAGCTTTCAGAAAGAGCAACTACTAGTGGCATATGCTACAGGATCACAAGGAAAGGCCATCTCAAAGCAGACTATTTCAAAGTGGATAGGCCACTGCATTCGTTTCTGCTATTCACAACATGGCAAGCCTGTGCCTAAGGGCATTAGGCCACATTCAACCAGAGCAGCAGCCACTTCAGCAGCTTTCCTCAGGGGAGTGCCAACGAAAGACATTTTAGAGGCTGCTACTTGGTGTTCAGTGCACACCTTCACAAAGCACTATCACTTACCACTCTATTCTAAATCCAGGGCAGGCTTTGCCACTGCAGTTCTGTGGGGCCTAATAGCCGCTCCTAATGCTATTTAGCTCCAGCCTCCCAACCTTAGCTTTGGGATTCAACCCAATTGTAATGACTGCAACAGTGAAACACGAAGAACATAGTACAGTTGTGTACACTTACCATAAATGTAGATGTTCAAGTGTATTCACTGCAGCAGTCCAGGTTACCCACCCGCCATCCCCCATTTCTGTGCTGGAACTTGTCTGTACTTCTCTATTCTATATAACCTATGTGGTGTATTTGCTTGTAGATGAAGGCAAAATATATACTTTAGTGCATGCGTGTTTTATTGACATATTTTTAGCCTACCCTTTTGGGGGCACCTGACATCTGGGGCAAGAAAAACTGAAGAAAATGGCGTTGGCTGCATCTTTTATACCCCTGGCGCACTGACATCAGGAAAGAAGCAACAGCAACCGATACCGGACCTAGACTTTGGAATTCAGGCCGACTGACGGTAGCCTGCCAGCAGGATAACCCAATTGTAATGACTGCAACAATGAATACACTCGAACATCTACATTTATGGTAAGTGTACACAACTGTACTTTTCTCCTCGGCCTCATTTTCCACTCCTTCAGAGGATCCAAGGAGAGAGTTTGGCTCCTGTCCACCACTGCCTCCATCAGGTCCTCCAGGAGCCTTTCAGAAGTTGATGTGGCTAGGATGATGAGGAAATTCTTCAGAGCTCAGATTCAGATGGGGATTATCTTTGCTTCAGCTCCCTTTGGATCACTGAGCCTCCCTTCTACTTCTCATGCAGTGATCTCTCCTTCCCTGATATGACCAAACTGTTTTGGAGTGTTCTGATCCGAGACCCAAGAGTGTCAACATCTAATCTGAAGACGGCTAGATCTTCAACTCATCCACCTCCCTGACTTATTTGGCTCTGATTTCTTTGATCAGGACAAGTTTGTGAGCCAAAGTGTCGGTGCCAGGTCTGGCAGGCTAGGTTCCACTGTGAGGTTGTCAGAGCCATCCCTGTCTGTTGGAGCTTTGGTGTTGGACATCTTGGGTCTGGCTCCCCATTCAAGGCACGGGTCTGGATAGGGTCCAGCATGGTAGCATCAGCAGCTTTGGCTCCAGTATGAGTAGCTACGGCATCTCCCTATCCTTCTGCCTTCAAGGTAGTGGAGAGGGTCTTCTCTCATCCAAGTGATTCATCTACTCTATTGTCTTTGGATCCTACAAAATTGCCTCAAAGTCTGAGCTGTGATTCTCCCAGGTGTGTTCCACAGGGACAGATGGCCCCATAAGGTGTCCAGACAGTCCCCTCGAGGACTTCACCCTCTCTTTGGATCGCTGTCCAATCGTCCACCTGAGGTGGCTCCCCAAAAAGAGAATGTGTAAGAGGAAACAGACTCCCCTCAGGAATTAGTCATTGAAGACACTGACTTCGATGAAGGGGAGGGGGTTCCCTAGATCTCCACCAGATGACATCTCCTTTGGTGACATCTTTGAGATTCTCAGGTAAAAGGGTGGATGGTCCTCTGATACCCCCTTCCAATAGGATTCAGTCTTTCTGGAAGCTTTTGGGTCCAGCCAAGCTATGCCTTTGGTGACTCCCTCAGCAGATAAGCTTATAGGTCTAGTCTCTTGCCAGGTGCAAAAGGAACTGGATAATGTAGAACCCATTCCCCATCACCCTGATAAATTTCTTGTGCCACGTAAAGACAGTCCCCACTGGACCAAAATAGTTCATGTTGATGCTATGGGTGTGGCAGCAGACACAAGGAAGGAAGTGGCAGAGCAGAACTCAACTGTCCATCCCACTAACTAGAGTCCAGGCTGTTGGACAGATTCTTGAAGTGCTTTTTAGACCTCAGCTGCCTTTGTTACAGTCTCTGAATTACTTGCCACATTTTACAAGATTACAGTGGGATTTGAGTAAGGAACTTACTTAAAGCTGAGTCCATGTCTGTGGATGAATACAAGAAGGCTTCTGCACAACTGGCCACTTACTTATCCATCTCTAATGCGTCCATGAGGCTAATTTCTTATTCTGCGGAGGGTACCTCATGAGCGGCAGATTCAGGCATAGCCATTAGGAGACATGCCTGTATGCGCTTATGCGACTTTGCAAAGCCTTTCAAGTCTTTATATTGTTGCTCCTTTTGATGTAATGTCCTTGTTTATCCCTGCTTTAAAGGAGATGCTCTGCCAGTGTGCACAGTATAGAAAGACCCTGCCATAGGGATATGTTTTTCTACCCCTCAACAATCCTTTTTCCAGGAATCAATAAGGGCGCAAGAAAATGATTTACCAGCATGTCCTGGAGGCAATTCATTTACCTGTCTTAAGGAGCACTGCAGCTACAGCAGAGAGAGAGGAGGTGTAAATGGTGCTCATTTGTGCATTTTGAATTTCTGACGCTGTTCTTTTTCACAGAAAAGAAACATTTTGGAGCATCAGAGGTTCTCTGACTGTACCGAAATTCCATTGAAGTTCGTTGTCACAGATCAGCAGCAGTTTGATTTCCCTGGAATATTTTGAGATGTGAATGGACAGGAGTTTGGACTTTTTATTAGTGGAAGCATACTGTTGTAGAGTAATGCTGTATTCCTTGTAAGAGGTTTCCTAATTGTACATGTTGCATTCATAAGCTGACCAAGGTGTAGGATGCCTGTATTGTATAGTATGGTTCTGTAGTGTGCATTAACGGTCACTTTTCCCTTTGTGCTTTTGCAGCCTGTTCCTGAGGTTAAGATTGTATCCAACTTGCCTGCCATCATGATGGAAGAGGTAGCACCTGTCACTGTTAGTGAAGCAGCTTTACTTGCTCCAGAGGAAGTTAAGGTAAGAATTCATTTAACCATTTATTTTACCTCTTAAAATTACTGTAAATATGTGTAGCATTTGTTTTTGATCTGTTTGTCCTTGTATTTAAGTGCAAATGTGCATATAAATTAACTCCAGAATTATTTGAGCTGTCTATAATTTCTTGCTTCTAAAACTTTAAATATGTAGCATGTTGGTTTAGTAGTATTAACAAACACGAAAATAAAGCGGGCAGGAATCAATAGAAGCCAGTTAAACTCCAAAAAACGAATTTAATACAGTGAGCGCTTTCGGCAAGGTTCTTACCCTGCCTTCATCGGACAATCAAGTACAAATCAATTAAGCTCATTTAAATACAAAAATCGTTTACATCAATTAACTTATTTAAGTTTTAAAAGGCAATCACACCTTGTCAGGTGCCATTCATACATACTGACATAACATTCAGCTAAAATAGAAGCAGTAGAATATATCCAATAAATTAATATTGATAGGTACATATCAACTTTTCGATACTTAAATTGTAATGTGTACCTCATATGTATGTCTTAAGTATAAATGACTAATTTACATAATATTACAAAAAATTTAAAAATTTACGTTTAAAGGGTGAATAAGCACTGCATAGAAATGCGTAATCACATAAAACTGCCAAGAAGTACAAAGTAAATCGAAGCTCAAACCAAAGCTAAAATGGACAACTAGACCTAAAACTAGAAATTAGTGTAAGCATATTAATAATGCTGGTACCTAGATACTAAATCATATTCATCTCTGCAAGGCTAACAATTTTAAAACACATTTAATAGAAATATTTTCGTTGAGCCCTGGGAACAGATGTGCTTTAGTTCTTATTTGCCACATCAATTCATCAACCTCCAATAATATTTGCCAAGGCCCTCCTCTAAAATCTTGAACTCTGTGCTGCAAAATAGTAAACTTAAAATTATGTCCTGGGTGGTCTGTACAATGTTTTGCTAAAGCATTGTTAGGGTCTTTTTTTAGTGATGGCATATATGTGTTCGTAAATATGCTGTTTAAGCTTTTTTTCAGTCTTGCCAATATAATATGCTCTGCATTGGGAACATAAGTGACAC